>NW_024423564.1:52630855-52663130 GCF_017311325.1 Ursus maritimus | reverse complement strand
AAAATCCCAGAGCCAGCCATGGAGCCATTCAGGTGGTTGTCTGTGGTGACCCTTTCTCACACCACGGTAGGTAAATATATTCCCTTCCTGGCATTACTATTAGGAGTGTTGGATTTGGGAGTCAGACAGACCTGAGTTCAAATCACAGCTCTGCTACTTACTAGCTGTATGACTTTTGGCCTCAATATCCTAATCAGTAAAACAGATACTACCAGCAACCACCTCAAAGGGCTGTTGTGAAGACTGAGATCAGGTTTGCAAAGCACTTAGTACAGTGGCTAGCAGTGTGCAATAAACCACAGTTATTAATTCTCCCATTTCCTTCTTTCTTTCTCTCCCTCTTCACCTCTTCCAGTCTCTTTCTTTTTATCTTTTGGCCCCTCTTCCCTTTTTCTTTTATCCCCACCTGTCCCACAGCACCAACCACCACACCAGCAGCACCTCTAGGCATTGTGCAGCCCCTTTGGATCAAAGAGCCTGCTGACCTCTGGTTTGCGGGCAGAGCTCAAAATGAAGATATGAAAGGCCTTGGAAGTTTCCTTGGCTCTCTAATGTCTGAAACTTGCTTGTTCATATTGAGAGAAGTTCCAGATTCTACCAATTTTTTTTTAAAGTAGGCTCCACGCCCAGAGGGGAGCCCAACATGGGGCTTGAACTCATGATCCTGAGATCAAGACTCAATCAGGAGTTAGACACCCAACCTATTGAGCCACCCAGGTGCCCCAGATCCCCAGATTCTACCAAATTGATCCACAGGTGCAATCTTTCCCTAAAGCCAAATCGGGACTTTGCCACAAATTTCTTACTGACCAGTGGCTAAAAATATATGTGACAAATCACTAAAAAGATCTACTTAATAAATTTTTTTTAAGAATCCCATACCCTAAATGTTTTATTCTTACAGTTTGACATGTATTTCAATCTCCTAAATCATGTTCCCAGCACTTCTCTCTTTCCTGGGTTTTGTTTTGTAGTTTAAGGTTTCTTTTTCTTAGTGTCTCTATCCCATTACATTTATCCTGGTTGGAAGAAAAAGCAAGTTCTTAAAAAGAAGTTTGAATAATATCTCAATGAATAATGGTCATAGAAAAGTTCTCTGTAGAAAAACAGAGAGCACCTTACCCATATATGAAAGCTAATAGGCAGGTAGCATACAATCTTGTGACTGTAACTCCCAAGTGTCTAGAAAACAGCCAAGACAGATTCAAAATGCTACAAAGTGGCTGTACCCGTTGAGAAAGTCATTTGCCTTCCCTAGACTCCCAAGCTGGGTTAGGGGCACCTCCTCTACATCTACCTGTTCCCTTTGAATCCTATATCAGAACTCTTCCCACACCGTTGAAATGATCTTCCCCACCACTAACTTATAAGCTATTCATGAGCATAGATATCTTATTTATCTTTATATTCCCTGGCCAGCAGTGGTGTTCTTAACAAATGTTTGCTGAATTGATAAAAAATATACACATCCAGGCCTGAGTTAAATTATCCATTGAAACCCCCTCCACATTTATTAAGTGAAAGTGGCATAATTGACCTGCATGTAAAGATAAAATGACTCAGACCACTTGAAATGATTTAATATTAAAAGAAGAGTTGGGGCGCCTGGGTGTCTCAGTCAGTTAAGCATCTGACTCTTGATTTCAACTCAGGTCATGATCTTAGGGTTGTGAGATCAAGCCCTGCACTGGGCTCTGTGCTCAGCATGGAGTCTGCTTAAGATTCTCTTCCTTTGCCAACCCCCTTAACCTCTCTCTCACTCTCTGTCTTAAAAAAAATCTTAGAAAGCCAACAAAGAGCTGTCAAAAAACTTCTCTTTAAATAAAAGTGTCCTCAAACCATAACTCTCTCTTTTGAATTTGCTGGTGTCACTTTGGACTTAGTCTTTACCTATATTTTAATAGAACCATAGTTCAAAGTGAAATGGAAAAAGAAAAAAATTACGTTTTAATTTTTAGCTACCACCGTTCCTCCAACATAAATCACTTGACTTTTCTATTCCTGTTCCCTATGTCATAAAATGAAAATACTGATATAGGCCAAGTATAGATACAGTGTTTGTTTCTAAGGGTCAAATCTCATAATAAAAACATCTACATTACTGTTATTGTAATTGCTTTTAAATTGAGAATATTCAACTTTTGTCTTGTGAATTGTATAGTTATCCATTGCTGTGTAACATGTCCCCCAAATTTAGCAACTCAAAACAGCAAGCATTTATTATCTTCCACAGTTTTGGGGGTCAAAAATCTGAGTGTGACTAAACTAAGTGGCTCTGGTGTGGGATCTCTCATGTCGTCCAACAATCAGTGCTACAGCCATCTGAAACTTTGACCAGAGCTAGAGGATCCATTTCCAAGATGGCTCACATCTATTAGCATAAAGCTGGTTTTCCTCACTGGAAGGCCTCAGTTCCTTGCCATGTGGACCTCTTATAGAGCTGTCTGAGTATTTTCATGAGCTCACAGCTGCATTCCCCAAAGTGAAGGATGCATGAGAATACAAGGCAGAAAGAAGTCACATGTCTTCTATGAGGTAACCTCATAAGTGACGTATCATTATTTCTGTCATATTCTGTTGGTCACACAAACCAATGCTGATATAATCCTGGGAGGGGACTATACAAGGCCATGATTACCAGGAGGCAAGGGATCACTGGGGACCATCTTGGAGCCCGGTCACCACGCCAAAAAAAAAAATTAATATCCATACCAATGGAGCAGAGAAGAAATGATTCTTAGTCGATTAGGGGGTGGAAAGCCAGAGTCAAAATGACTTCCTTAGTACTGAGATTAAAGTGTACTAAGCCAGTTCAAATAACAATTAATTAATTAAGTAGATGAACTTGGGAGTTCTGATTCTTTATTTCTGTGGTTTTTATATCTACAACTTTTCATTGTATCACTTATTCCTAAATTCACCAAAAGCAAATTTACCTTCCCCAACTTTACCTATAACTGCAACACTCGGGGTGAGGGAAAAATCATATTTCTCCTAAACAATAGACAACATCAACAAACAAGATATAAAATAAACCCACACCTTTGAATATAGGAGCTAAAGGACACAGACTGAATATTCAGTAGGCAGCACTTAGTTTCAACATCTCAGCTGGTTGTACAAGGATCATATGCAACTAGATTCTCTGATTCTCAGCTGAAAAGTATGAAAGCCTGAATCCCAGCGGGTTTGACAAATCTTTTTCCATCAAATGATAACTCTCCACCAAAAAGATAATTTTCCCAATACCCTACTTCCTATATCCTGCCAGGTGAAAAAGAAAGCGAATTGAGGGCGCCTGGCTTGCTCCGTCAGTACAGCATGTGACTCTTGATCTTGGGGTTATAAGTTCGAGCCTTGCATTGGATGTAGAGATTACTTAAGAATAAAATCTTAAAGAAAAGAAAAGAAAACTGGGAATTGTGATGTGAGTTCTAGCCCCAGCTATCATTAACTTGCTGTATGATTTCTAGCGTGTCACATCTCTGCTCTTCAACTTTAAAGAGCCAGGATTGAATCAAAAGAACTCTTCTGGTGGGGGTGCCTGGGTGGCGCAGATGTTAAGCCTCTGCCTTTGGCTCAGGGTGTGATCCTGGTGTTCTGGGATCCAGCCCTACATCAGGCTCCTCCGCTAGGAGCCTGCTTCTTCCTCTCCCACTCCCCCTGCTTGTGTTCCCTCTCTCGCTGGCTGTCTCTCTCTGTCAAATAAATAAAATCTTAAAAAAAAAAAAAAAAAAGAACTCTTCCGGGACAAAATTAATCCTGTAATTCTAATTCATCTGTGCTTTCAGATAAACCCAGCTTGCTTATCCTTATCTACTGTCATTTGTGACCCTGATTGCATTGATTTCTTACTACATTGTGTCAGAAAGCAATAGGACAATGGCTATATCTGAATTTATATTAGGCTTCTGTCCAACACTACCCCCTCTTTCCCAAAAACACTGCTGGAAAATACCCTGTAATATTCACTGAGGGAAGCTCAGCAGGAATGAAAATACTCAGCCAGGAAGGCAAAACTATTCTGTGACCAATGGAACCAAATTGGAGATAAATTTAGGTACACAGATATAAAAACCAATTTTTAAAAAATGGTTTTAACAAAAAATGATTGCTTGTAGACAGAAACAGGAAGATGTCTTTCCCCAAAGGACTCACTCTTCACAAAGTTTGGCAGCATGATGAAAGGCAGAGGAGTATGATTCCATGGCAGTAGAGAAAATGATACTCTCATCAGCTGGCAACCAATTTTCCTCAGAGGAGGTACAGACACAGCTAAGTCAGGCCAAAAGTTATGAATGTCCCTGAATTCCCACGGGAAAAGACTGTAGTGCAAAGAAAGGAGTTTCATCTATTGAGCCTAGACAAGCCTGAACAAGAAAGGGAAGCCCTTTAGCAATTTCCTCACAAAGAAAAAAAGGAAGAAAAGCAAGAAAATGAGGGAAAGAAATAAAGGTAAGGAAGACAAAGGGTACAGAAAGAAAACAATAGGAAAATACAAGAATGAAAGTTAAGAGAGGGAAAAAATTGTCTAGGACTAGAATCTTATCAAGGAAGCCCTGATAGTCTTGTTCAATGAGGTACTCCTACCACCTACCACAGTGCCTGGTATAGAACTAGTGTTTGGTATATGTTGAATGAATTAAAGAATGAAGATAAAGAAATAAAAACAGTTTTGAAAAAGGCAGGATATTCATTTGTTTCCCGCTAAGTACTAATTGCAGACAAAAATCTCACAACTGAACAATAGATGTGAGGGAAGGAGAAAAGATAGATGGATCAGTACAAACCTACTACCCCTCTGGAAAAAAGGAATGAAAACACATGTCCTACTGCTACATACCTTGTCATTTTTTCAAATTTTCTTCTATATATTAATAATCTCTATCAGTTACACATCTTGTAAATATTTTAGGATCATGCTTAAAAAAGAAAACCAATAACATTTTTATTTACATACCAGTTCAAAAAACGTTTTGATGTTCCTAAAAAAAAAAAGAAAGAAAGAAAAATAGTACTTTATTTGGACATAGAAATCTATATCATTTCTTATTCTACCAATATTTCATTATTAAAATAAAATTGTCAAGTAAAAGCAATTAAGTTAAAAAGCAGCACTTAAAGGTTTCCTGGGATTTTAATCCTTCTGCAGAATAAGTTACTTGTTTACAAATTTGGTCGTTTGAGTTAAACAGTGACACAAGATCAAACTGCATTACAGTTCACTCAGCTCATACAGCTCGGTTCATTCCCCTTCTACAGATTATTTTAGATCTTGGTGTAACACAACTATCCCTTTAGGACCAGTCGGATCACCATAGTAATTGCTCAGTGACCACAGTTGTTACAACTTTGACACAGGAATGACCACAGTTCTAGGTCAGCTTTCATTTCACCGAGAAATGAAGACACATTAACAAAAGTGGACTACACACACACAGACACACACACACACACACACACAGAGACTGCATCACAAACAAAATGTCTGCTACGGAGAGGAAGCAAAAAGAATAGCATCTACTTCAATTTTACATAAAAACTCAGATCAAAAATACTATTATTTTTTTCCTCCATCATTCCTCTTTTTTTGTTTCTTATTTTTCAATCTTTTATTATGTTATGTTAGTCACCATACAGTACCATCATTCCTCTTTTTAAGAACATGAAAGAGATCACTTCCACACAGCATTTTAAACAGATACGCCTTTGTTTTAATGAATTATATTCCTAAGTAGAAATAATCAAACCAGGTAGCCTCTTAATAATTCATGCAATGTCTTTCAAAGTTCATATATTCTGGTATATATTTTAGAACAAAACTGAGAGATTATATTTTTCTTAGTAAAATGAATTTCAAATTATCTAATTTTATGTCACCTTAAAATGTGATTATTTTTGATAAACTTATCAACATGTTTATAAAATAAGGTACATTACAAGGAATTGAATTGAAATGTATCTGTAAAATGAAAAAAAGGCACATTTTAATTGAATCAGGCATCGAATATCTATAAATGCTGTTCCATAACTCACCCACATTCTAAGCAGAGCAGGATCAAAGTGAGATGAGACACTCAAGGATGTAAAATGTAAGATAGAATAAACTCAAGCACTAAGTTGTGTGTGTTCACGTCTTATCAAAAAGGGAACTAACTTTAAAATAGGCCAACATTACATTCTAAAAGGAGGCCAAAATATTAATTGTTAAATTTATTTTAATAATTTTCCTTATGCAGATTTGGGTTCTTATCTAGCGCTTGTCAATCAGCATTAAGTAATAATTATAACTGGGGTTCCTGGCCAGCTCAGTTGGTAGAACATGCAACTCTTGATCTGGAGTCCTGAGTTCAAGTCCCACATTGGCCGTAGAGCTTACTTAAAAATAAAAAAAATTGGGGGCACCTGGGTGGCTCAGTTGTTAAGCGTCTGCCTTTGGCTCAGGGCGTGATCCCAGGGTCCTGGGATCGAGCCCCACATTGAGCTCCCTGCTCTGCTGGGAAGCCTGCTTATTCCTCTCCCACTCCCCCTACTTGTGTTCCCTCTCTCGCTGGCTGTCTCTCTCTCTGTCAAATAAATAAATAAAATCTTTTTTAAAAAATAAAAATAAAAAAATTTAAAAATTTAAAAAAGATGGGCACCTGGCTGACTCAGTCAGTGGAGCACATGACTCTTGATGTCTGGGTCATGAGTTAGAGCTCCACTTACATAATGGGCACTATGCTAAGCACTTTATTACATTATCTCATTTAATCCGAAAAACCCTATGAAGTAAATAAATTACTTTCCCCACATTACTGGTAAGGAAACTGGGACTTTTTTTTTTTTTTTAAGGTCCCCTTCTTTTTTTTTTTTTTTAAGATTTTACTTATTTATTTGACAGAGAGACAGCCAGTGAGAGAGGGAACACAGCAGTGGGAGTGGGAGAGGAAGAAGCAGACCCCCAGCTGAGCAGGGAGCCCGATGTGGGGCTCGATCCCAGAACATGGGGATCACACCCTGAACCGAAGGCAGACACTTAAGGACTGAGCCACCCCGGCGCTCCAGGAAACTGGGACTTCTGACAATACAGTGATTTAAGACAAAAAAAAAAAAAAAAACAAGCTGTCCACTACAAAGACCTAGAAATGCTGAAAGAAATAAAACAAACATTATTTTAAAAATACAACTGAGAAAGAAAGAAGGAAAAAAGGTAATCAATCAATTCTAGGGGCCAAAAATGAACAGATTGCTAAACCTTAAGGTAGAACAGAGTTTCAACTGGCTTGGGGAAGAACTGGTTTCAGTTACCTAAAGACTTAGGTTTTGATAGTCACATAGGACAAAAAGCATGGGGCTTTGGGTGTGCATGAGGAACTAAGAATTAATAGATAAAGCCAAGATTCTTAAATGTCTGCTCTTTCTGAGAAGAGATGAACTAGAAAAGAAATATGTTTACCACGACAAGATGACAAAGAAGCTCTTTTGGGCTTTAAGTTGGAGGGAGGGGGAAAAAACCTCCCCAAAATTCACAATCTGAGGCCTGTGCCTCCCATAAATTTGGGGCTAAAATGAATACAATATGCCTGGTTTCAGGAGCCTCAAATCAAGAAGTTAACACAATGACTGAGCTTTGGTTGGTGATCTTTCCAAAGCAACTGTGGAAGCCAAAGCAAAAAAGCTTCAATAAAGATAATCTCACAACAAAACATGTAAGAAAACAATCCATGATGATCAAGAGTCTGTGTCTAAGAACTTTTAATAAAATAACACTCTGTAGACAATATTAAGAAAGGAATATAGCCATAAAAAAGGAGGTACTATGAAAAGAAGCTGATTATGGAAGAAAAAATACTATAAAACTTAAAAAAACAATAACATCAGCACTTTCAGAAGTAAAAAATTAAACTGGAAAAGAAAAGAGAAAAGGAAAGAAAAGAAAAAAGAAAGCAAGCTAAAACTCAAGGAACGGGCTAAATAAAAGATTAAGAACAGCTGAAAAAAAGAAATTGATGAACTGAAAGATAGATCTGAGGAATGAAGCACATAGATCTAAAAAATGGGAAATTTTAAAGGGAAGTAAAAAGACATGAAAGATAAAATAAAAAACTCCAACGTATCTTTGATAAGAAGGTAATGAGTACAATAGAGGAAATGCAATATTCAAGAGATAATGGCTACAGAAATGGTACATCCACTTTGAAAACAGTTTGGCAGTTCTTCAGAAAGTTGAACATAGTTACAATATGACTCAGCAATAAATCCTAGGTATATTTGTAAGAGAACTGAGAACATATGTCCACACAAAAACTTTTACATGAATATTAATAGCAGCATTATTCATCATAGCCAAAAAATAGAAACAACTCAAATGCCCATCAACTGATAAATGAACAAAATGTGATATATCCGTACATGGGAATATCATTTGTCCACAAAAACGTGAAGTTCTTAATATATGTTACAATACAGATGAACTTTGGAAACATTATATAGTGAAAGAAGTCAGACACAAGGGGCGCCTGGGTGGCTCAATTGGTTAAGTATCAGACTCTTGATTTTGGCTTAGGACATGATCTCAGGGTCATGGGATTGAGCCTGGTCAGGCTCCATGCTCAGTGTGTAGCCTGCTTAAGATTCTCTCTCTCTCTTATGACTCCCTGGTGGCTCAGTTAAGCATATGCCTTTGGCTCAGGTCATGATCCGGGGGTCCTGGGATCAAGTCCTGCATCCATCTCCTTGCTCAATGGGGAGCCTGCTTCTCCCTCTGCCTGTTGCTTGTGCTCTCTCTCCCTGCTAGTATGCTCTTGCTCTTTCTCTCTCCCAAATAAATAAATAAAATCTTAAAAAAAAAAAAAAGATTCTCTCTCTCTCCCTCTGACCCTGCCCCCCACACGCATGCACTCGCTCTCTCTCAAAAAAAAAAAAAAAAAAAAAAAAAAAAAAAGCCAGACACAAAATTCTACATACTCCATGTTTAAGGGTATGCCAGAATGAGGAGAAACTCAATCAACGAAAACCAAGCCAGAACTAACATAGATGTTAGGATTATTAGATAAGGACATTAAAAGAGTTATTATAATCTGCATATTATATATTCAAAAGGCTAGAGGAACAGTTGAACATGTTAAGTAAAGACATTAAAGAGTATGAAAAAGGCAAACTTCTTGGGGCACCTGGCTGGCTCAGTTGGTGGAGTGGGTGACTCTTGATCTTGGGGCTATGACTTTGAGGCCCATGCTGGATGAAGAGATTACTTAAAAATAAAATATTTTTTTAAAAATCAAATTTCTAGAGATTAAAAACTGCAATGTCTGAAATGAAAGATGTACTAGGTGAAATTAAAAGCAAGTTAGGCATTGCTGAAAAAAACACCAATGAACTTAAAGATAAAGCATTAGAAAATTAATACAAATAAACACACAGAGAAAAAATACTCAAAAGGAAAAAGAAAACAAGAATAAATATAATATAATATCAATATGCTGTGTAACAACTTCAAGTGATACAGTATACCTGTAACTAAGATTCACAAAAAAGGAAGGGACAAACAGAAAAAAAAAATTTTGCAAAAATAGTGTCTAAAAATTTTCCAAATTTGATGAAAACTATAAACCTGCAGATTCAAGGGGCACTTGGGTAGCTCTGTCAGTTAAACATCTGACTCTAGATTTCAGCTCAGGTCTTGACCTCAGTGTCATGAGTTCAAGCCCTGAGTTGGGCTCTATGCTGGGCATTGGAGCCTACTTAAAAAAATCAGTCAATCAATCAATCAACCAACCAACCTACATATTCAAGATTTTCAACAAACCCCAAGTACATAAAAACAAACTACACCAAGACACATTATAATTAATTACTTAAAATTAGTAATAAACAGAAAATCTTAAAAGTAGCTAGTGAAAAAATTCACATTACTTATAATGAATAAAGGTAAGAATTACAGCAGATTTCTCACCAGGACAACTGCAAGCAAGTCAGCAGAACAGTATCTAAAAAGTACTGAAAGAATAAAATTGCCAAATGACAATTTTTTTAAGACCTTATTTATTTAATTGAGAGAGAGAGAGTGCGTGCAGAAGTGGGGGGGGGGGCAAAGGGAGAGGGAGAAGCAGACTCCCCATCAAGCAGGAAGCCCGATGCAGGGCTTGATCCCAGGACCCTGGTATCATGACCTGAGCAGAAGGCAGATGCTTAATGGACTGAGCCACCCAGGTGCACCACCAAACTATAATTCTATATCCAGGAAAATAACTTTCAGAAATAGAGGAAGATATTCAAAATAACCGAAAGGTGGGGAAAAAGCAAATTTCCACCAGTGGATGAATGGATAAACAAAATGTAGTATATCTGAACAATGGAATATTATTCTGCTATAAACAGGAATGAAGTACTAATTAATACATGCTACAAAAAGATAAACCTTGAAAATATTATGCTAAGTGAAAAGAGGCAGTTACAAAAGACAATATACTACATAATTCCATTGATATGAAAGTCTAGAACAAGAAAATCTATAGAGACAGAAAGTAATGTAGTGCTTACTTAGGGCTTGGGGATAGGAGAGGCAGGGGGAGAGGGAGTGATAGTTAAGGAAGGTAAGGTTTCTTCCTCAGGTGATAAAAATATTCTAAAACTGACTGTGGTAATAGTTGCACATAACTGTGAACATACTAAAAACTGTTGAATTATACACCTTAAGTAAGTGAATTGTATTGATGTGAATTGTATCTCAATAAAGCTGTTTTTAAAAAATGAAGATGATGGGCACCTGGGTGGCTCAGTCAGTTGAGCATCTGCCTTCAGCTCCGGTCATGATCCCAGGGTCCTGGGATCAAGTCCCAAATTGGGCTCCCTGCTCAGCAGGGAGGCTGCTTCTCCCTCTCTCTCTACTGTTCCCCCTGCTTGTGCTCTCACTCTCTCTGTCAAATAAATAAATAAAATATTTTTAAAATAAATAAATAATAAAAAATGAAGATGAAATAAAGACTTTTCCAAACATACAAAAGCTCAAAGAATCCATTTCCAGCAAGCCTCCACTACAAGAACTATTAAGGAATGTGTCTTAGGGATGCCTGAGTGGCTCAGTCGGTTGAGCATCTGACTTCAGCTCAGGTCATGATCTCAGGGTCATGAGATGGAACTCCTTGGCAGGCTCTGCACTCAGTGAGGAGTCTGCTTATCCCTCTGCCCCCTTCCCCCCACCCCGCTCGTGCTCTTGCGCTCTCTCTCTCCAATAAATAAATAAAATCTTTTTTTAAAAAAAAAGCAATGTCTTTGGGGTGCCTGGGCGGCTCAGTCGTTAAGCGTCTGCCTTCGGCTCAGGTCATGGTCCCAGGGTCCTGGAAGCGAGCCCCACATCGGGCTCCCTGCTCGGCAGGAAGCCTGCTTCTCGCTCTCCCACTCCCCCTGCTTGTGTTCCCTCTCTTGCTGTCTCTCTCTCTGTGTCAAATAAAGAAATAAAATCTTTAAAAAAAAAAAAAACAAACAAAAAACAATGTCTTTTAGGGAGAAGGAAATGACACCAGATAAAAATATGCGCCAACTCAAAAAAGTAAAGAGCACTAGAAATGGTCACTATGTGAGTAAAGATACGCATTTTTGTCTTGTTTAAATCTTATTAAAATATAAACAAAAATAATAACAGTGTGGTATGGGATATATATCTTGTAAAAGTAAAATGTAGGACAACAACACAAAGACTGAGAAGAGAGAAACAGAAATATACTATTATAAGATGCTTATACTGTATATTCAGTACAATGTCACTTGAATGTAAACTGTGATAAAGATGAATATTATAAACTCTAAGTCAAACACTAAAATAACAAAAAGAGTTATAACTAATAGCCAACAAAGCAGATACAATAGAATAAAAAAAAAATATTTGATCCAAAAGAAGGGAGAAAAGGGGTGCCTGGCTGGCGTAGTCCGTAGAGCATATGACTCTAAATCTCAGAGTCATGAGTTGAAGCCCCACATTGGGCATATATCCTATTTAAAAATATTAACTTAAAAATTTTAAAAAGGAGACAGAAAAGGGGGAAAGGGAGAACAAAGAAAGACTGCACAAAGGGCAAATGGCAAATTTAAACCTAACAATTATCAATAAACACATTAAATATGGAACATTTAACTAAAACAACAGCAACAACATCAGATATTAGATTACAAAGCAAATTCTAATAAATACTCAAGAATCTGAAGCTTCTAAAATGAAGAAACTGAAATTTCAGAGAGTTTAAGTAGTTTTTCCCAGAACATACAATTAGTACGTAGTGCACAGTTAACTCCATGACTGATCTTTAATAATAACCATGAATAATTATTTAATAATTATACCACCTCTATTAAAAGTTTTATTTAAAATTTAAAAAATTTATTCCCTGTAATATAATACAGTTATTCCTTCTTTATTATATCTGACATTCAACCTCTCTATGTAGACATTCCTAGGAATAGAAGCATTCTACTTCACTAGAAAGCTATAATTTGAAATATGCATAATTTTAATGGGCTGTATAAGTATGCAAGACAGAGAAAATCATATGGATCAAAAAAAGGGCTAAGAAGCAGGATTATGGGAAGGTAAGTTGGGTCCATAACAATAACAGTTTATTCATGGGAAAGAGGTAGAACGTAGAAGATTATTAAGGAAATAACATGTTTTAGAAAGAATAATATGATTGAAATAAGAAATACAGATCCTTTCAAAATACTGCTTACAAACTACATCATTGTATCTAAATTGTTTTTTGTTTGTTTTTGAGATGAACCTCTCATGACAGCATAGAGATAAGTATATACACATGATGCCATTCCCCACTCTAGTGTTTATATTGATATAAGTATTTCCATCGGATGCTGTATTTGGTTTCAGAATCTTTTTCAACACAACTCTCCTAGCAGCTATGATCAACTGACCCAACTTTTTGCAGGCCCTGGCATTGTAAAAGAGAATGAGATTTGGAATTAGATATATAGCAGCAGTTCTATTATCCACTTAGCTATGTGATTGTAAACAAGATACTTGGTATCCCTAAGCACCGGTAAACAGCACTGATGACATTTACCTTACAGGATTATACAAAATAATGTAATCAGTATCTAACCTAAGTAGCTATTTAATGTTAATCTTCCTTTCTTCCATATGGCTATTCAAACTAGTACATAGTATGGGTCCAGCGTTTTTATATTATCTTCAATAACTATCAATAAACCCCAATTTAAAGAATACACGGCATGCAGATATCTCAGGAGGACAGTATACGAAGTCAGTATCTCCAAGTCTGCTCAGATGTCACCTTTCAGGCTTACCCTGACAGCCCTATTTAAAATTGTACCAACTGTCTCACTCCCAGCACTCCTATAAGTAGTTTTAAGTAGTTTTTCCCAATTGAAGCCCCACATTGGGCATTTTGTTCCTCCCCTTTTTTGTTCCTCCCCCCCCCCTTTTTTTTTGCCTTGAATATTTACTGCCTTCTAAGGTAATATATAAAGTTGTTACATCTTTTATTGCCTTGATGGAAAGTAAGCTCCACTAGAATAATAATCTTTATGTTTCACTGATATACCCCCAGCACCTAGATCAGTGCCCGGTTTATGACAAGTGCACTATAAGGATTTTTCCATTATTTATCTCAAAGAATAATACACACTTAAGATGACATTTATCATTAACCACAGTAGATATAAATCCATATTTCAAAAGTTTTTTACTGATAATTTAAAATTTTTTGGCCAATTTCTTGTCAGCTCCAATTAGATCATCACTGCAGTTTTTATTTTGTAATGTGCTAGAAAAAAGTTCTAATTAGATCATCATTATTTTTATCTTGTAATGTGGCTAAGGAAGACCTCTACTAGTAGGGGAGAAATGTGCCTGTACCATTTTATCATTAGTAAATGTTTAAACTGAAGTTTCTTTGCATGAATTTTTTCAAGCTTACATTGTATGTACAATTTGTAGGTTATTTTACTCTACTATATAATATAATCTACAAATTCGCTTAACCCAGCAAATGCTAACTGCAATAACCTCACAGAAAATTGGAAGCAAACAATAAAACAAAGGTCCCTGGAAGCTCTCTGTATTCAATTCTTATTTTCTCAGAAAGTTTCATCTACCTTTCATCATACCTTCCTCCACTTAGGAGACTACAATTGTAAGTAACCAAAGCAAAAGAAAGAACAATATTTTTCTCCTTGGTGTTGAGAAAAACAGCAAACTAGTTACCTTCCCCACACCATATCACAGACTATTATTAGGTTTTTGTGCCAGAGTAAAAGTGAATTGCATGAATATCCTGTTTAGTATTGAAAAGGGGGGTGGGTTGCATTCCTGAAATAGGTGTGCAAACTAAATCAGTCTATATGTAGTTGTTTTAGCATAGCCCCTGTGGAGTTGCTTTGTAAGTCAGCAATTGTTCTCTTCAAATCCCCTGAAGTCACTACATCCCTTAGGTAGCTAGCAGCAGTTATCTTCTGCTACCTTTCCTACAACTAGGTCAATCCTTAAAGATTTCAGTGATGTTTAGAAGGCCCTTCATAATGTCAGAAGTCTCCACCAATCCTTAAAGGATCCCTGGCTGTTCCTGACTCTTTCCTCCACCTTTCACTTGAAGACACCTCAAATTGCCTTAAAATGCATTTTAACAGCCAGCATGAGACCCTTCCCTTGTTACTTCATCACAAAGTACTATTCACGTGTATCTTTTGTTAGTCATTATGAATTTGCTGGAACACAGGATAAACGGCAGAGAGAGACCACCATTGCAAAATGCACCCAACTCAGGATAAAGAACTCTGAGGATGAGAGCAGATGGCTAGAGTTCAGATATTCTGAGAGCTCAATGGCTGAAAGTATACAACAGCTCACACCGAACATGGGGGCGGGGGGAGGGCAGGATATATACTTAAATTTCGGTAACATGCATTATATTTATATGGAAAATATTTCAGAGACAGAAATCTAGAAAAGCGGTGTTGCTTAAAGCTATTGTCTTTCTGAGAGATCGTTATGGGAGGTTTTATGTTTATTTTCAACCGGTCAAAACATTTTTAGAATGCTGTTTGGAAAGTCCTTTGCAGACTAAAGCACATTCTTTTGATCATCCCTAAGGAAGAGAAATGTCAACATTTGAAGCTGGCTTATATATTAGACAATAGTCTCCAAAAGTGACTTATAGAAAAGTGGATAATCAAGCCAGCACTAATTAGGAGTCAAAAGTCAGATGTGAGTGTGAAGTAATGGAACTGATTTTCTTCTTATTGTTATCTATAATATCTCATTAATTGTATATCAATACTTCATAATCATTTTGGAGTATTTCATAGAAGAGAACTTGGAAATAATGCATAATAACATGAATAAAAGGTAGAGGAAAAAGAAAAAAAACAAAGCATTTAAATTACAATATTCATTATTTACAATGACCAAAAAGCCATTACCAATAGCTGCTTATTATCAGCTATTATTGTACCCATTTTAAGGATCTATTTGTTTGGACCAAAATAATGAGCAAGATTAAAAATATAAATAATGCCCAACTGTGCCACCCAAGTGCCCCAAGTTCTGTTATTCTTTAGAGAACTATACTTAAAGTTTTGAAAATAGGGGTGCCTGGGTCGCTCGGATGTTAAGCGTCTGCCTTTGGCTCAGGTCATGATCCCAGCACTGTGTCTTCTCCCTGTCCCTCTGCCACTCTCCCTGCTTGTGCTCTCTTTGTCAAATAAATAAATAGAATCTTTAAAAAAAAGTTTTTTTGAAAATATAGAATTGATTTCATTAGGGTTCTATCTTATAGCTGGCCTTAAGTACTTAAGGATAATTCTGTTATGTACAAGCCTAACCCTCTTTTTGGTATGCCATCTCCAAAAAAGTTTATTTTCCCATTCCCATAACATCAGTCCACATTCAACCTGGTTTGATATTGATAAATGTTAAAGCTTTGGTATAAAAGACAAAAGAGAACTATTTTCAATATATGTATTTTTAAACCTCTAAATATTTTACATATTAGAACACAACCCCTAGAAACAATGATTTGGGAATAAGGTTTACTTATCAATTGTTATTTAAAAGTCAGGATTTTTTCAAAATACTTTCTTTAAGAAGATATTTTAAGTCATTAAGTAATACATAAAACTAATATTTGGTTGATGATATTGCTCTGGTTTTATAAGGTCAAAATGTATTGAGGATTTTTTAGTTCTCTAGGAAACAGATTTATTAATTAAAAGTCCTTTTTCTTTTGTCTTCTTGGTGTTTAAAACCAGAATTTTCAAATTAAGATCAGAAAGAATAATCTTCAGATAGTAATCACAATTATTTAAATATATTAAGCCTGAGAGAAATGGAACATTGGTGGATATAACAAATGCTTCACCACAATGTACTTTACCATGCTTCAAATTAAGATTTTTTTTCAAGCTATATCATACAGTAAAGTCACTCAGACACCACCAATATTGCACCTTAACTTTCTAAGAAACTCCTCTTTCCTAAGAAATCTGTCTTTATAGTATCTTGAACCTCACTCCAAATATTTTTTTATGTTTTAACTGTAATTGATATAAGTGCATCCTCAAGTTACTGTAAATACTACTTTTTAAATTGGTGTTGGTTTTAGCTTTTCACTTCCAGATTTTAACAAAGGACACCATTACCACCCATCTACCCCCATTCTCTCCACCCAGTTAGTAAGGACAGACAGCTTTATAAACTGCCTGCTTACACTACCTTGTGAATTGACCACACTTAACTACAAATTTAAATACCTCCAATCATCTTTTAACTTTCAAACTGAGATATCTTGTTTAAAAAAAAATAAAAGGGGGAAATTTCAAATACCCCCATGATTCTATACAAAGCTTTCTGCCTGAAAGAGCTTAAACAAGGTCATTTTACATAATAGTGTTTTCTTAATTGCTATTTTTATTGTTTTATTTATGCAGCATATTTCTTCTGAGCTTTTTTCATCATTGTTCATCGTCATCAATATCTTAATAGGTAGGGGATACGGGACAAAACTACCATTTTCCCTTTTACAGACAGAGAAACAGAAACAGTTTTAGAAACAAGATCACTCATTAAGATAGCAAGAGAACAAGACTGGATTCTTTGTCCCAAAGCAATGATCTTTTCACTACCTCTCTAATTCTTTAGGTCTCCATTATTTATTATTTGTTAATAAATTACGCAGCTGAGAAAGTCAAGACAAACAGCCCTGGCTAAAACTACAGATAATTTCCTGCAGAGTACTATGAACTTCAATCCTATGGCATAACACATCCAAACTATTTTAGTCCTGGATGTCTCCCAAGGGTCTGGTGACAATCATATCAAATTGAGGATCCACACTGCAGTAAGTACCACGCTAAACACACATGCGCTCATCTATACTTGGAATTTTTAGTAAGATTTTTGCCTTTTCTCGACTTCCTAATGTGTAAATCCTACTTATCCTTTCAAAACCAGGAGCAAAAGCTACCTTCTTCAGGAAGTCTCACTTAATCCTCCTGCTCCCCTTCCCCTTAATCCCTCAGGGCTAAAAGGAATCTCCTTCTCTTCTGAATTCCCAGAAGTATTTTATTGGTATCTTTTATCCCACTTAACACATTTTACTTTATAATGTAATATTTTATGTATCTTAACTCTGCTATTAGTCTGCAAGTTAAGATCCATAGTAGTTAGTAAGACTTCAATACATGCTTTCTAAAAGCCAATCAATGTATTATAGGGATAGACAGTACAGAAATAAAAATAAAATGCTGGGCATTTTCGAATGGGAAATCACCAAAGAAACTACATGCACTCTTGAAAAGGCATTATAGGGCTGGATAATAGTGAAGGGATACACAATAGTTAACGTAATACATGCTAATTAATTAGATACTGAAATTTCATTTGATGCAATGGGTTTACCAAGTATTCCAATTAAGAATTTCATTGGCAGTGTTATCAGAAGGACTGATCTGAAAATGGCTATCCTTTTGCATACGTAACAAAATTCGAACTCCTATTCAAGGCTAACAAGACCCTGTATACTCTGGCCCCAGGCCAACCTCTCCCACCATATTCCCTGTTCCTCTGCCATACAAAGTTCCTGTCCAACTACCCAAGCTCTTTTTTGCCTGGGGCTTTTGCCTCGGGCCATTCTGCTACCTGGAACACAGTGTTGTCACCCTCCTTACCACCTACCAACTACCTCATGTTCTTAGACTGGTTCCCCATCCTTCAGATCTTAGCTCAACAGAACTATCAGGCATTTCTACCTTAAAATACGTCACCCTAGGCTTCCCAGCTATTATTCCCTATTGTAACGCTTTTATTTCTTCCTTTATCACATTTTGTATTTTTTGTTTCTTAGCTTGTCTATCATCTGTCTGCTCCATCAGATGACATGACAGCAAGGATCACACCTATACAACTACCAATTTAGACCTAATACCTGTATATATAGTAGGGTCTCAATTCATTTGCTTAAAGGAATAATGAAAAAAATGCCAAAAACATTAATTTAAAACTGAAGTGTATAGTGGTGCCTGGCAAGCTCAATGGGTAGTGCGTGCAACTGTTAACCTCAGGGTCATATGGTCAAGCCTCATGTTGGGCATGGAGCCTACTTAATAAATAAATAAGTAAATAAATAAATAAATAAAAATAAAACTGAAGTGTATAAGTTGACTTTAGTGTCTTCATAAGTTTCAACCACAGATACTGTAAACTAAAAGCAGTGGACCTGGATTCAAATTCATTTAACTGCATAAGACCTCTGTAGGCTTGGGCAATTTACTTAAGCTCTCTAAATCTCAATTTCTTCCAAAAGAAAAAGAACTAAAAATAGTATCTACTTCTCAGAAATGTGAAAACTGAATGACAGAGAACTGAATATTTCTCCCTCCCCTTAGCTATTAAGTACTCAACAAATACTTGATATTATCATGCATATTAGAATTTCTTTTCTTTCCCATTGGTTATTAGTTCTTTCCCTGGCATCATTTGCCTCCCTTAGAGGAACACTTTTATGTTAAGTTCTTTCTTACCTTTTTTTTTTTTCAGTTTTGTAAACAACTTTATTAAGGTATAATTGACATGCATAAACTACATTGAGGTTGTCTTTTCAATGTCATCTTGGCCCAAAGAGTCTTCTAGAAAATGTGATAAGGAATGCTGATCAGCAACATTGTATATAACCATCCATGCTATGTGAAGACGGGTATGTCCCAGTTGGGGAATTCTTTAGGAATTACTATGTTTAAATGTATTGAACAAATATTTCACGGGCACCAGCTTGTATCAGGGAGTGTTCTAGGGATGAGGAATATATCAGTGAATAAAATGGTCAAAAATCCCTGCTTTCCTGTTGTTGATATTCTAGCATTATTTCCTATAATACAAAAGGATTTATGAATTTTAGGAAATTTGTGAATTTTTTCAAAAAAAGATTCTTTTAAATAGCCATCCACAGTGCTTAAAAAGTAAGGCTATAGACTCGTCTATCATAAGCAGTGAGTCCATCTCTAATAAAGGCCACCTCTACAACAGGTTTAAAGTGTCCCCAGCAGGATCTGATAGTCATACCCAAGTTATAGCTGTTTCATTCCTTTGCAGGTTATTCTATAAGGCAAATCCTGGCTGCAACCTCTCTACTTCTGAAGCTAGCAGTAACAAAAATCAGCTTTCCACCTCTCAAATCCATGAAGTCCGAGGTCTGAATATAACAGGAGGAAATAAATACTTAGGGAAAAACATGGAAGAGGGTAAAAAGGAAGGAGGGAGCTTTCACTTGGCTTCAGAATTTCAGCAAGTCAAAAAGAAAGTGCTCGTTCAATTCTGTTATTTCTCTAGAGTCTGGATAGTGTTTTATCAAACTGTTGGTTGCAACTCATTAGTGAGCCATGAAATCAATTTTGTGGGTCGTGACTAGCATTTTTTCCCCAGAATAGGAAAAAAAAAATCACAGTACAACACACAGTGCGAATCTTGTTCTATGAAATGTGTGTCTCACATATGTATGTGTCTTGTTACATGTATTTATATACCCAGTCTTATATTTCTTATCATGAGTCAAAGGTAAAAATACCATGGAACCTTCACATGTCCAGGAGGAGTAAAGGGGCGAGGCTCACACATGGGTGCAAAAGAGAGAATAAGCTGAGTTTTACGAATCAAATGAAGTCCAATATTAAAACTTCTCCAAAATGTTAATCGGCTTATAGATTTTTAATTTAAGCCTCTGAGGGGACAGTGAAGAGAAGCATTATGACAGATACACCTACTTTAATTCAGAAAATTGATGATCATTTAAAAACATTTTTTTTAAACCTCTCTCTGTAAGACATAAAATGTTGTATTTGGAAATAAAACTAAGGATATGCTGAATTTATCTTTAGGTTCAATTTCTAGCCTTAAAGTACTGTAATCGCCATTAAGATTTAGCAATCCAAGGTCCTCTGCCCCTCCCTGAGAGTGTTGATCCTTCCTTCCTTTGTAAGATAACATGTGAATACCTAGAGCAAGGATTAGCCTTATGGTAAAACAAAAAAGCAAAACAAAACAAAACAAAAATGTTCTTACCTAACAGTTGGTAAATTCTGGTTTCCCAACTGAGGTTTTAATTCTTGCCTGAAAATTATTTGTAGTGCCATATAAATATTTGAAATAGGAGCCCTTATATCAGGAAAGTCATTTCTTAGGATATTAATTCACACCCTTTGAATGTTATTTATTTACATGACTTTAAAAGCAATTAAGACATTTAGGGAACACATTAAACCCCAGATTAATGTGCATTTTTCTCTTGGACTATCTATCATTCAAAGACTTACCCCTACCCTTTTCCGCCCAGGGAGATAAATGTTTCAGAACCAGAGAGGCATATTTCCTTTCTGTCTGTTTCCCTAGAATTCATTTAAACATGCTTATTGAAATTTCCTGTCATGCAATATTTTAGAAAGATTCCCCAAATATATACAGCTTGCAGCCTGTAAATATTGAATGACGAGATTGCTACCAAGTTTTCTTCCTTAGGCAAACAATACCACAGTCAAAATCCCCTATATAAACAATTCCAGTCAGTATGTAAATTAGATTAACATAATAAAAGAGTAAGTATAGCTGTTTTCCTCTAAGTCTTTTAAATAAATAGGAGTGAATATTCAAAACTGTAAATGCCCTGGGGGCATCAGGACTTTTTGCCAGTTATCAATACTGATCTGTAAGAAGACAAGAGGACTGTTAGTCTCCAAACTAAGTATCACTTTCTCTAAACAACACCCAAATCAGAGCACAAAGAAAACATTTTCCTCTCTAAGGCAGTGTTCAAAAAATTTTGAATTCCTAAGTAATCCCAACGAGTTACAGACTGATAAAACTACTAGAGACACAAGATTTCATGGCTTTTTTGAGACCAATTTCTTACGCCTAAAAAGGAAAGATACATGTTAAAACTAAATATGACTCTCTAAACAACTGCAAAATCAGGACACTAAATGTAAACTCATCTAAACTAATACACAAAGATTCACTTCCTTAGGCTTCACAGAACTCTCTCTAGGCCATGATTTAGTATAAAATATTCTACAAAGAGAGATAAATATCAGAGGTAGTTGCCACCGTTTGAGCAGCCTCACAAATGGGGGTGGGCGAGAGGGTCTGGGACTGAAATTTTCCTCCTGTTTAGCCACCTAAGCGGTGGCAAAGTAATCAGGTCTCTGGGGAACCAGCTAATTTAATAGGGTGGAACTAGTTAGAGAAACTAGAATCTTGATCTTGTTTTAAACTTTCAGGGTTTTATATCCTTTGTTTTGAAGAAAAATAAACTCTTAAATATTGATTATTTTAAAGTTACAGTATTGGTTACCATGAGAATTAGAAGCCTTAACCACAGTTTTCTGTTCATATATCTATATAAGTAGATATATGAACTCCAACAGTTTAATACTGAGAGCTAGCAAATTTTCTTTTATAAGAGTTCCTTTCACTCCCGCATAGTGGTTAAAGTATAGACTTTGGAATCATATTTGACTTGAGCTGGATGCTTGTTTGGCTACTTTTTAGCTGTATGACCATGAGCAAGTTGCTTAATCTAATCAATTAAAAATGGGAATATTAATCAGTATCTACTAGACAGGGTTGGAATGGATATTGAGTAAAACAATGCATAAAAATAAATGGTAGCTCAAAGAAGACGAAAAAGAAGTTACTTACACAGGAAGAAGAAAGGGGAAGGAAAAATAGGATGAGGAAAAGAGAATGGGAAAGAATAGGAGAAAGAAAGAGGTAGTGGCACAGGAAAGCGGTAGTGGCACAGGAAAGCGGTGAAGGGAGAAGAAAGCAGAAAGAAAGAAATCCATAATTGTAATAGATTTCTTGGTAAGTACACATACTGTATTTGGTAAACACATAAGCATATAACCTTATTTGTGTCTCATTCTCCACCATTTTTCTCAGGCTTCACCTGAGCTATCAGCCCCCAAAAAACAAACAAATAAATAAATAAACAAACAAAAAAACACACAGTCATGCTAACTGGGTTTCACTTTAAATTCATGACTACAACTAGCAACTGGTTCAAAAATAAAGGAAACTTTTCTTTCCTGGAATTAATTAATTCAGTTGCTCATTTACATAACGAAGAACCTAAGTGCTTTCCATCTTTTTTCTCTGCTAGTGTCAAGGCCAAAAGATGACAACAGCAAGTATGATATGCAGACCTAACAATGTCTATAGCAGAAGAGGGAATCTTGCTTCCCTGGAGATCTTTGTCAGGAAAGAAAAGCTTTCCTAGAAAACCCTGAATTATCTTCCCCTTCTTTCTCACTGGACAAAATGGTATCACTTGACCATGTCTTAATCAGTCTCTGGCAAGGTGAATGAAAATATAGCTGGATTAAATCAATCAAGTTTCACCCCACTGGAGCTGGAATGGGATTCATTTTCATTAATACACATAGCTGTAAGAATGACAGGAGATACCTGCAATATTATACTGGCAGAAGAGAATTAGATTGGCAGAAACGTCACCAGATTGGACAAAAGGGACATAAACAGTACAAAATGAAAAGAGGTGTTTGGATCTTCCAAACTTCCACAAGCAAGAAGCAGGCTAAGAAAACTACTTAGTTGCAAGCATGTGCTATCTTTCATGGAGAGGAAGGATGATTTGGAGGATGGAAATAAACCAGAAGGTGGAGACAAGATCATGGAGACTTATTCTCAGGCACTGGGCCCTAATCAAGGAATGCCAACCAGTGCCTAACTAGATTTCAGAATTGCTATGAACCAGTTACTCTTGTGTGACTCCCCTATTCCCTCTTTTTGAATAAGAGTGTCTGTATAGCAGTAATCCTATGCCTATTCTACCATTATATGTTGGGTTTGTGCAAAGGAAGATAATTTGTCTCTTCAGTTCACAGGTCTTCAGATCAAGAGGAACTATACTGAATGAGCTGTGCTTTTGGAACTACATCTGAGAAGTCTCACCTACACCTGAACTTGATTTATATGATGAGATTCTGAACTTTGAAGTGATGCTGTAATGAAATGAGACTTTTAGGAACCTTGGGAGGAAGTGAGTACATTTTGTATGCAGTAGCAACATGAATCATAGGGGACCACAGAGCTGATTGTGGTAGCCAGCCCCGAAGATGGCCACCAATGATCCCCACCTTCTGGTATTCATATCCTTATATAGTGCACTCCTACACTGTATTGGGTTGTTCTATGTGACCAAGAGACTCAGCAGAAGTAATAGCATGTGATGAGGTTAGGTCATAAAAGACATTGTGACTTCTGCTTTGCTTTCGCTTTTGCTTTGGGGAGCCACCTGCCATGTCATAAAGACATTTAAGTACTCCTATGGAGAGGCCTACATGGCAAGGAAGTGAGCCCTCCTGTAAGTAGCCATGTGAGGGAGCCCTAATCAAGTCTGCAGATGAATGTAGCCCCAGTCAACAGCTTGTCTGTAGGTTCATGGGAGATACTGAACAAGAACCACCAAGCTATGCCCCATCTGAATTCCTAATCCACAGAAACTATGAGAAAATAAGTATTTGTTACTATAAGCTGCTAAATTTTGGGATAATGCAGTAATAGATAATAATTAAATGTAGTTATTATAAATTCTATATCCATTTTTTCCTAACACTGCCTGTTCTGAGACACTCAAAATCAGTCATCAAAAGAGTATTGGAAGGGTGCCTGGCTGGCTCAGTTGGTAGAGCAAGTGACTCTTGTTCTTGGGGTCATGAGTTCAAGCCCCACCTTAGGCAAAGAGTTTACTTTAAAAATAATTTAATTTAACTTAAAAAGTACTATGGACCCTTTTAAAAGAAATTAACACAAAATGTTTGACAAAAATCTTCTCTTTCCACAAAAGAGCAAAATATCAAAATATCAAAGTAATGACTAGACATTAAAGATCTCTGTTCTTTGTTCATCTTCCATTATTCAAATAATTAATATTTAAAGTATAGAAGTATTGGGGTGCCTGGGTGGCTCAGTTGGTTAAGCTTCTGACTCTTGATTTCAGCTGGGGTCATAATCTCAGGGTTGTGGGATTGAGCCCTGTGCCAGGCTCCACGCTCAGTGCAGAGTCTGCTTGTCCCTCTCCCTCTGCTCCTCCCGGAGCCCCCACTTGTGTTCTCCCTCTCTCTCTGTCAAATAAATAAATAAATAAATAAATAAATAAATCTTTTTAAAAAGTATATAAGTATTTAATCAGTATGTCCCATCGAAAGGTTTAATTCAGTTGTGAGGGCCAGTGAGAAAGTTATTGGGGGTGAGGAAGGAATGGAAGGGGCAGGTGAAAAGAAAGATGATACCATGGAATAGCACAATATAGTGGTTAAGAGCATGGGCTCTGGGGGCGCCTGGGTAGCGCAGTCGTTAAGCGTCTGCCTTCGGCTCAGGGCGTGATCCCGGCATTCCGGGATCGAGTCCCACATCGGGCTCCTCCGCTGGGAGCCTGCTTCTTCCTCTCCCACTCCCCTGCTGTGTTCCCTCTCTCACTGGCTGTCTCTGTCACATAAATAAATAAAAAAAAAATCTTAAAAAAAAAAAAAAAAGAGCATGGGCTCTGAAGCCACACTGCATGGGTTCAAATTTGTAAAATGGGAATAATTATAGCTCCTCCCTCATCCTCCCTCATAAGATTGTTGTAAGGATTACATACATGTAAATTGCATATGAGAGCATGTAGCACATAACAAGTGTTTAATAAATCACTTTCATTATCCTGGGAAAGTGGATGGGATGAGAATGTATAGACATATTCACAAAGAAGATTCAGTCACAGTCTTACGTGGCAGTTTATGCTGCTTCAATTTCCCTTCAGAACACTTCAGGAGAGTGGAAAGAGAAGCCCTGATCTAACTGGGAGGCAATTAAAACTATAGTAAGTGGCACCTGTGTTTGTCTGCAGCACTTTTTTCATCCATCAGTAGAAAACCTGATGGGCAGCTTGACTATGCTCCAGGTGTTGAAAATTACATCTACTATGTACAGAGTGACCAAATAATTTATTCTTCAAATTGGGACACTTTTAAGAACAAAATGAGAACAAAATAGATATATTTGAAAAGTAGGCTTAAACTGGAACCATTTCAGTCAAGCAGCAATCGACATTTTGGTCACTGTGACTATGGCACAAGTTCATAGAGAGAGGCAATATGCATGCTTTAATGAAATCAAATAATAACATTTTGCTCCTATGCACAAAAATGAGGAAATGGTAGCTCTTCTTTCCAGAGTTTAAAAAACCAATCTACTTATATTGAAATAATTCCTATCAGAGATGGCCAGACCCTTATAATAATATCTATATAATAACTACCCATTGGGGCGCCTGGGTGGCTCAGTTGGTGGAGCATCTGGCTCTTGGTTTCAGCTCAGGCCATGGTCTCAGGGTCGTAAGATGAACCCCACATCAGGCTTCACACTCAGCGCAGACTCTGCTTGAGATTTTCTCTCCCTCTCCTTCTGCCCCTCCCACTCATGCTCTCTCTCTCAAATAAATAAATAAATAAATAAAATATTTTTAAAAAATTACCCATAACAAAAATACATCTCAGAAACACTTGGTCTTGTTGACTACACTTATCTTCTCAAAAGTCCCTCTTGCTTGCTTTCCATGATGGCACTTCCTCCCAATTTATGCTCTATTTTTTCACTTTTCATTTATGGGCTCTTCTTCCTTCTCCCATCTCTGATATTCCCTTGGTCTTTTTCTCATCCCACACATTCCCATTTGCTTTGCTGAGCTTATACACTCTCATTGCTTGAACTATCACCCTTGAATGCTGATGACTCCCAAATCTTTATTTTTAGTCTTGACTTCTCTTTTAGGCTCTAGACCTGAGCTGTCCAATACCATAGACATTAGTCACATGTGGCTATGGAGCACCTGAAATGTGGCTAGCTGAAACTGAGATGTCTGTAAGGATAAAGTACATACCATATTTTAAAGACTTAGAAAAAAATGAATGGAAATATCTCAAAAATTTTCATATACATTACATGTTGAAATGACAACATTTTTAAGAATATTAGGCTAAATAACATATATCATTAAAATCAATTAATCTGTTTCTGTTTACTTTTTAAAATGTAGTTATTAAACATTTAAAAGTACATGCATGGCTCACATTTATAGCTCACACTATATATCCATTTGACAGCACTGCTTTAAACTCTTATCTCCTATTATCTCTACTCAGAAATTTCAACCAGCACCTCCAACTCAGTATGAAAAAACTAAACTCATCTTCTCCTTTCAGTCATTTTCCACACTGATGACGGAGTGATATTGTTAAAACACATATCCAGTCATATCACTTCCCTGCTCAAAATTCTACAATAGTCCCTTTCAGGATAAAGATAATAATAATCTAAGCCTCTCAACCTCTACCTTCCAGGGCTTACAATGTCTGCCTCTCTTACTCTTACAACTACTCTGAAAATTCCTGGAAGGCTGGGACTACGTCTTTCAGTCAGAAAACAGGAAAAGGCATTTTTCAAAGACACAGCTATTTAAAAAATTTTAAGTATGTGTTAAAACGTTCTAAGTGTTTTGGGTATATTTAATCCTTACAACAACCACATAAGGAAGGTATTATTATCCTCATTTTACAGATGAGGAAATAAGGTACAAAAGTCTAAGGAATTAGCTCAAAGTCACATAACTGGTATATAATGGAGTTCATGGTACATCCTGAGAATAGTATACAGTCTCATGGAGCTGGAGCATGGAGTACAAATGAAACTAGAAGGTAAGCTGATCATGGCACACCTAAAATACTTTCCTAAAGAGTTGGCTTTTCTTGTATGAACAATGAGGTTTTTGATCAGAAAGTGACTGTCATGCTCTAACTGATATTTAAGGAGATAATGGATAGTCATGTGGATGATTGAGGAACAAGAGACTAGAATGTTCCTCCATCTGTATTCTCCCAACATTTCCTCCAGATACCCAAATTTCATATTTAGAAGTTTACATGAACTCCTTCTCCTTTATTCATCAGGCACTTAGTCCTAACAATTTAACCTCCTAAATCCTTCTCCAATTCATAGCCTCTCTCCAGTCCCACTCCCAATCATTTGAGCCACATCTTCACCACTTTTGAGATAACTGAAATAGCCTGCTTACTACCTCCAGTCTTACTCCATCTAGTATATCCTTCACATGCCCCTAAAAGATTGTTCTAAAATTTTACTCTGATCATGCCATGCCAATCGTAAAGTTGAAACCCATCAGTGATTCCTTATCACCTTCAGGCTCTCTCGCCCAATATTCGGGAATCTTCATGACTTCACCCTTGTCTAGCTCTCTAGTATCAACTCCAGCCACTCCCCCACCTCCTATTTCAGTCATATTAAACTATATGCTCCTCCTTATGTCTCCTCTGTGTCTTTGCTCATGCTGTGTTATCTGCCTAGAACTCTTTTCCTCTTTTCATCCACCTAACAGCAGTTACCATTATTCAAGACAGCTCGAGCATTATTTTCTTTGGGAAAGCTTCCTACACACTCCTTGTCTTTTCCAGGCAGAGTTAGGTATGTCTACTCTGCACTCCTTTAACATTCTACAAGTATTTATAATTCATCACACTATATTTTAGCTATGGATTTTCTTGAATAAGTCACCCATCAGAGTAGGGCTGTGCCTTACTGATTCCTTCATTTAGCCAATATATATTGAGCATGACTTCCCCCTTCCCATCTTCACCCTCCCCCCCAACCTTCACCCCACTCCCTACCCAAGGAATGTTCAGCTGGAGGCCAGGGATACAACAGTGAACACAATAGATGAAAATCCCTGACCTTGTGGAGTTAACATCGTAAAAGTGGAGCCTACCTCATTTACTCCTATAGTTCCAGTGCCTGGCCCTTGATGAACTAATATAATAAGGTTAGAAAAGTAGATGGGCCTACCAGCCAGTCAATAGTTTCTCCCTGTCAGTCTCTTCCATAGGATCTTTTCCTTATATCTCTGTTCCCTTGTATATTTCTCCCATGTGTTAGTCGAAGTACTTCCATGTAATCTAAAATGGGTCATACTGGACCTAGACCAAATTTCTTTTTCTTTTTTTTTTTTAAGATTTTATTTATTTATTTGTCAGAGAGAAAGGGCGAACATAAGCAGGTGGAGCAGCAGGCAGAGGTAGAAGCAGGCTCTCCACTGAGCAAAGAACCTGATACGGGACTCCATCCCAGGTATGTGGGATCATGACCTGAGCCAGAGGCAGACGCTTAACTGACTAAGGCACCCAGGCATCCCATAGGCCAAATTTCTAAGCAAAGTTCTATTTTTATTCTATACCTTCTTCCTTCTTCCTGTTTCCCTGTCACACTCTATTCCCATTTCCCTCTATCCAAGTACAGTACTAAGTACCTGCTATCTAGAAGTACAATTAGGCATCTTAGTACTTTGTTTTCCCAAAGTGTCTTAAGTTCTAATTTACTCCTTCCTAATTGTCTCCAATGCCCCTGACATTAGAGCTAGCTGGTCACTAATATCTTCTGTATTGGAAATCTTCACATTTTCTCATTTCCCACTGAGACCTCTTAAGTGCTCTGTCTACATCTATCATAGTACTTATCACCCTGGAACCTTGAATTTAATTCTTTTCCTCCCTAGCATTTTCCAGAGTCTAGAACTGTTCAATATAATATTAACAGATGAGTAAATGAATATATGTACATTTATTTATACAGTTAAATACAGTTAACCCTTGAACAATGCTGGGATTAGGAGCATCCATCCCTAAGTAGCTGGTAATTTGCCTATAACTTCTGACATACCCAAAACTTAGCTATTAATAGTCTACTGTTGACAGGAAGCCTTACCAATAACATGAACAGCCAATGAACGCATATATTGTGTATGTATTATACACTATATTCTTACAATAAAGTAAGCTAGAAAAAAAATGTTATTAAGAAAATCATAAGAAAGGGGTGACTGGGTGGCTCAGTCGGTTAAGTGTGTCTTCAGCTCAGGCTCCAGTAGTGATCCTAGGATCCTGGGATGGAGCCCTTTGGCCCCTGCTCAGCAGGGGGTCTGCTTCTCCCACTCCCTCTGCCCCACCTGCCCTGCTCCTGCTCTCTTGCTTTCTCGCTCTTCTTCTCTCTCAAATAAATAAATAAAATCTTTTTTTTTTTAAAGAAAATCATAAGGAAGAGAAAATGCATTTATAGTACCATACTCTATGGGAAAAAGCCCTGCCTATTAGTGGATCTGTAAATTTCAAACTGTGTTGTTCAAGGGTCAACTGTATATCCTCTCCCCCTGAATTCAGCTGTATGACTTCCATCCTTCTTCTACACATTGTAGGGAGTTCTACAAAAAGAGGCTACCATAAATACACACGTTGGACCGAAAGTTAAGAAAGTTCTTTCTTTAAAAGTGTTAGAAGGAGAAATAAAATTCTAACAACATGTTTCCATATCCCAGGTCATGTCACATCTGAATGTGTACCTTTAGTACGTGGCTTTTGCATTGTTTGTAAATTCAGTTTGACCTGAGTGAGTAAAGTACATGTTAGAATGGTGTTTCTATATGTTATCTAAGTGGGTCTTTTCCCCAGGAAGTAACTGAGCCAATGACATGGGCTTCTTGAGATTTTGTCAAGGAAAGACAGGGCTGGAACTGAGCCAACATACTACTCAAATTTAAGTACCCTGTTGAGTGTGTGTTTGGGAGTAGGGAGGAGAGGGGATTTCTGCATGAATACAAAAAGTCATAAACTTTCCGAAGGGCAGAGTTGTAGGAAGTCTTCCACGTCACCTGGATCGTCTGGGCCATGCATAAGAAGGAACTGGACCCGATACTCCCCGCAGAGAAGCCTTCTGTAGGGACTGGCAAATTCGCCATACTCCCCTCCCCCACACAAGAGTGCACCTCTACTAGTGTGCATGCAGGCGCGGTAGCTACTGCTCCTAGAACCAGCCCTCTCAACCTCCCCTCTCCTAGCCAAACTCCAGAGATGTCAAAGATTCTTAAGCAGGGGTTTTCCAATCTGCCCCTGAGGGCCCGCCCCTGAGGCAAGGCGGGCGGGTCCAGGCTGCGATGTAGAGAATTCGATGTCCGAGCGACCTCCTCGGAGGAGTGGATCGAGTTAAATATAACCGCGCGAATGGAATGGCGCTAAAAATAAGGCAACAGCTGGCGCGTCCACAGCCCTGTGCCGGGAAGGGCGGGGGCCCGAGTGGTCCTGCGCGCGAAGGCCGCTCCCGACCCAGGGACCGGAGGCAGTAGCGTCCGCAGGCCTGGGCCGGAAGGCCGGCGACGTGGGCGCAAGCTGCTCTGGGCCCGAGACGCCTCTACCTGAGAGCGTCCCAGGGACTGGACTCAGGGCCGCTCGGTGGCCTGAGGGAAAACTTTACTAAGGAATCAGAACCCCGGGCGAACTTGCCTGGACGTGACAAGGTGGAAAGGCTGGCGCTGAGCTCATGCCCGCCCCGCCGCCAGAGGGAGCTGAATGCGAGAGGAGGAAGCGGGACCTTCGAGGAGGCCGAGGCGTCGCCCGAGATGGAGGCACAGGGGCACCTGTGGTGGGCGGCCCCGCGCGCGCACACACAAGACTCCCGCGGCGAGCGGCGCACGGCCTTTGCGCTCCGCACTTTCCCACAAGCCCCTTCCGGCGCGCGCCCCTCGGCCCTGCGCGCCCGCCCGCGTCAGCGCCCCAACCATCAAGGCAACAATTGAAACATTTCCAAAATGGGCTATTTATTTGCTCCCAATAAATCGATCGTCAGTGATTAAGAAATCGATGTGGCCTGGGTGGGCAAGTCGCTCGAGGGGAGAGAAAGGTGCTACTGCCCTGCGCCCGCGGGGAGGCCGCGGGCGGGTGCGGGCCTGGGAGAGGCGTGTCCCGCCCGGACCACACCCGAGGGCTGGTCACCTGGGCGCGCGGGCTCTGGCAGGCCGCGTTCCCTCGGGCGGCGAGGGGCGCGCGCGCCCGCCGCCTACTTTCCTCGGCCCCTGTTGCCTTTCAGTCTGGCGCGCCGGGCGGGCAGTGGCAGCCAGCGGCCGCAGCGCCGCTCCGAGGCTTTTGTTGCTCCTCGGCGGGCTGAATGGGGGTTTTGTAAAGTGGGACAGATAAAAATGAGCAGCATCATATTGTTTGACAGAATGATCCCATATGATGAAGTGTCGGCTCCGAAGGGGGTGAAAATGGTGAATTCCTAAAAACCCAGCCCTCGGCTCCTCCGCAAGCTGCCGGTAGCCTGGAGGGACCCAGCCGTCAGCCGGGCCCGGCCGCATCGCTCCAAACCGTGTCGGAAAGACTCGAGATTTCAATGCCAAGTCATTTTTAAGCCCCGATCCTGCCCAGGACCTTTCTCCTCGTGGATGAAAAGAACAATTTTCTAGAGAAAGGCTCGTTTTGATTAAATCTGACATGCTGCTGATAACTCCATGCTAATGTGAAATAATTAACATAATAGCCATAATTAAAAGCACGCTAACAATGCCATAAATTTATCACACAATTTTACTAGCTTTCTGCCCCTAACTGCTCTCTCATCGTTAATTAAACGTTTTGCCTTTTACAGAATGGATGTTTATACATTTCCAATATAAATAAATTCGAAACCATCCTCTCTCTCTCTCTCTCTCCAACTCCTTCTTCCCTTTGGTTTTCGCCATTTATAGGCACTTCTTGGCATGGGCCCTGAGTGGTGGACACCTTGAAAGTAAATGAAGTTTTAAGATGAAAATCCAAACAAAACCGTTAAATTGCCCCCCCCCCTTTTTTTTACCCCTAAGATATCTGGAGACATATACAAGGT
>NW_024423564.1:52593755-52630845 GCF_017311325.1 Ursus maritimus | reverse complement strand
TGTTTCTATATGTTATCTAAGTGGGTCTTTTCCCCAGGAAGTAACTGAGCCAATGACATGGGCTTCTTGAGATTTTGTCAAGGAAAGACAGGGCTGGAACTGAGCCAACATACTACTCAAATTTAAGTACCCTGTTGAGTGTGTGTTTGGGAGTAGGGAGGAGAGGGGATTTCTGCATGAATACAAAAAGTCATAAACTTTCCGAAGGGCAGAGTTGTAGGAAGTCTTCCACGTCACCTGGATCGTCTGGGCCATGCATAAGAAGGAACTGGACCCGATACTCCCCGCAGAGAAGCCTTCTGTAGGGACTGGCAAATTCGCCATACTCCCCTCCCCCACACAAGAGTGCACCTCTACTAGTGTGCATGCAGGCGCGGTAGCTACTGCTCCTAGAACCAGCCCTCTCAACCTCCCCTCTCCTAGCCAAACTCCAGAGATGTCAAAGATTCTTAAGCAGGGGTTTTCCAATCTGCCCCTGAGGGCCCGCCCCTGAGGCAAGGCGGGCGGGTCCAGGCTGCGATGTAGAGAATTCGATGTCCGAGCGACCTCCTCGGAGGAGTGGATCGAGTTAAATATAACCGCGCGAATGGAATGGCGCTAAAAATAAGGCAACAGCTGGCGCGTCCACAGCCCTGTGCCGGGAAGGGCGGGGGCCCGAGTGGTCCTGCGCGCGAAGGCCGCTCCCGACCCAGGGACCGGAGGCAGTAGCGTCCGCAGGCCTGGGCCGGAAGGCCGGCGACGTGGGCGCAAGCTGCTCTGGGCCCGAGACGCCTCTACCTGAGAGCGTCCCAGGGACTGGACTCAGGGCCGCTCGGTGGCCTGAGGGAAAACTTTACTAAGGAATCAGAACCCCGGGCGAACTTGCCTGGACGTGACAAGGTGGAAAGGCTGGCGCTGAGCTCATGCCCGCCCCGCCGCCAGAGGGAGCTGAATGCGAGAGGAGGAAGCGGGACCTTCGAGGAGGCCGAGGCGTCGCCCGAGATGGAGGCACAGGGGCACCTGTGGTGGGCGGCCCCGCGCGCGCACACACAAGACTCCCGCGGCGAGCGGCGCACGGCCTTTGCGCTCCGCACTTTCCCACAAGCCCCTTCCGGCGCGCGCCCCTCGGCCCTGCGCGCCCGCCCGCGTCAGCGCCCCAACCATCAAGGCAACAATTGAAACATTTCCAAAATGGGCTATTTATTTGCTCCCAATAAATCGATCGTCAGTGATTAAGAAATCGATGTGGCCTGGGTGGGCAAGTCGCTCGAGGGGAGAGAAAGGTGCTACTGCCCTGCGCCCGCGGGGAGGCCGCGGGCGGGTGCGGGCCTGGGAGAGGCGTGTCCCGCCCGGACCACACCCGAGGGCTGGTCCGCACGGGCGCGCGGGCTCCTGGCAGGCCGCGCGTTCCCTCGGGGGCGGCGAGGGGCGCGCGCGCCCGCCGCCACTCCTCGGCCCCTGTTGCCTTTCAGTCTGGCGCCGGGCGGGCAGTGGCAGCCAGCGGCCACCAGCGCCGCTCGAGGCTTTTTGTTGCTCCTCGGCGGGCTGAATGGGGGTTTGTAAAGTGGGACAGATAAAAATGAGCAGCATCATATTGTTTTTGACAAGAATGATCCCATATGATGAAGTGTCGGCTCCGAGGGGTGAAAATGGTGAATTCCTAAAAACCCAGCCCTCGGCTCCTCCGCAAGCTGCCGGTAGCCTGGAGGGACCCAGCCGTCAGCCGGGCCCGGCCGCATCGCTCCAAACCGTGTCGGAAAGACTCGAGATTTCAATGCCAAGTCATTTTTAAGCCCCGATCCTGCCCAGGACCTTTCTCCTCGTGGATGAAAAGAACAATTTTCTAGAGAAAGGCTCGTTTTGATTAAATCTGACATGCTGCTGATAACTCCATGCTAATGTGAAATAATTAACATAATAGCCATAATTAAAAGCACGCTAACAATGCCATAAATTTATCACACAATTTTACTAGCTTTCTGCCCCTAACTGCTCTCTCATCGTTAATTAAACGTTTTGCCTTTTACAGAATGGATGTTTATACATTTCCAATATAAATAAATTCGAAACCATCCTCTCTCTCTCTCTCTCTCCAACTCCTTCTTCCCTTTGGTTTTCGCCATTTATAGGCACTTCTTGGCATGGGCCCTGAGTGGTGGACACCTTGAAAGTAAATGAAGTTTTAAGATGAAAATCCAAACAAAACCGTTAAATTGCCCCCCCCCCTTTTTTTTACCCCTAAGATATCTGGAGACATATACAAGGTTGGTGGGAAGTGCGTTTAAAATCCCACCCATCTGGAAACAGAAATAAGCTGGGTGGGTTCGCGACCTGGGTATCATCTCGGCCCGTCCCACCTTCCTCGGTGGTGGCCATCCAGGTAGAGGCTGATAATTGTTTAATAAATCTATGAAGATTGTCGAGAAGGAGCCGACTTTGGTTCTTGGGGCGGGAGAGAAAGGAGGGGTATTTTCCAAATGGGCTCTACCTAAGTTTCGTTCCCTCTGCAATGGAGAGGGGAAGGCTGCTCTCGGTGGGGGATGCTCCCCTCACTGCGCAGAACCTGGTCCCATCTCCCCGGATTATAAGAAAAGTGCAACCGCTCACCGGCATGAGGATTCTGTCTCACTTCGGGCCAACGATTTATTCAAGCCATTGGCATATACTCTGACTTAAAGGAGGAAGAAGACGGCACTTGGGTTCGCTTGGTCCTGGCAAAGGGTAGGTGGGCCATTCCTGCCTCCCACACACTCTGACCGTGCCCCTCCTCCCGTGTTGACCACTTAAGAACCCAAATTGAGTTGTAATTAATTTCCTCTTCTCCGTCATAAATTGTTCCATCCACTTCTCCCCCACCCCCATCTCACCCACCCAGAACACACTAAAACGCCCCTCCCCCAAGACGTCTCAATTTCCTTCTTATCGATCCGTACTCCACTTTTCTTGTTTCCTGTTTCTAGGAAATCAGTCCCCTGCACCACCACCACCACCCCGCCCTCGACGGCTCCCGTCTGAATGGCTGCCCCATCTGGGTACCACGGACTCTGTCGGCCCCAGGAGAAACAGAGGGAGACTTATTCCCTTCACCTTTGGTTGAAAGGTTTCAAACCTTTGAACAGGTGAGACAGCTGGCTGCCACCTTCTTTAAATCCCTCCAGGGAAGTTTGCGTGTTGTGACCCAAGTAGTTACTCTCACTCGTAATTATTTTGTGTATGTACTCCTTCTCCTTCTTTCCATCTCCCCCAGTAACCCTCTGCGACCCAGAATATATTTATCCACATTTCTTCCTCCCCTCAATATTTCCATTCCCTCTATCACATTTTTTCTTCCCCTCACGAATGTGTCACTTTCTCTCTGTAGCTGTCTCGCTTCTTCAGTCTCGCTCTGTCCTGAAGTTTGGCAGTATCTGACGATTTGTGGGCTCTTAGCTGCAAACTGCAATTACGCGGCAAACCGGATTTACTTAGCCCAAAAGTAGGGCAGGTCCCTGCACCGCTATGGGCTCCGGCTCTTCCGCCCGGGCGGCATCCCGCAGCGGGAACTGCGGGAACCTTCCGGCCTCCCACCTGGGCCGTCGCTTTGCCTCCTTCCGGCCCCGGGAGGTTGCGCTGGTGGTACTGTCCGCCTGGAAGGGGGAGAACGGTGGCGGGTGCGCCAGTCGAGAGTGGTCGCGGGAAAATCCGCTGCCTTCGCTGGAAATCGATATTAAGCGGTTGGGCCGGCGCGGGCGACGGACGTCGGGGCCGCAGCCAGTAGGTCCTGCAACGTCTCATCATTTAGCTAATCGAGTCGAAAAGTTTCTGTAAGGGCCAGACCCGGCATCAGATGGTAACACTGATTGAACAAGAGATTAGCACAATAGATCTCTAACCGAGGGGAAGCGTTGCTTTTCACGCTACGCGCCGTAATTAATGGTATGAATCAATTAATTTGACTTTTATTGTGTCGAATGAAAAAAGCGCAACAAATGGAACTGGCGGCTGGGAGTTGTTCACCCCCCACCCCTTCCCCCAGGGAGGTTCCAATGAGACACCGGGGAATGAACGCATCAGGCCAGGTCTTAGCCGAGGGAGGGCGAGGCAGCTACCAGCAGCGCCGAGGGAGTCCTGAGAGCCAGCCCTGGCGGGCAGCAGAATCGAAATTGGGCTCATTTGGAGGCTACTTTAAGAGGACTACCAAGGGCAGCCCCTGGAGCCGCTACACTCCCGCGCGCGCACACGTACACACGTACACACACACACACACACACACACACACACACACACACAGTACGCGGCCGCGTCGGTCCAGCCTCTTGGGCTGCTACAGGGCTCGCGGCCCGCGCCTCCCACTGCAGCTGGACAGCCGAAGCTGGGCAAAAGTAATTTCTGAATTTTAAATTTCGGGTTCTTTTTTTGTCCTTCGACCTTCCTTTTGTCATTATTGGGTTGCTCGGAGAGTTGCAGCCGCGAACTCTGCAGCCGCGTACAGTGGTGGGCTGCCAGCTCGCGCCGCTCGGGTCGGTTTCGCGGAGGGCTGTCTAGATGGCATTGCAAACGGTGCAGACCTGCGGGGCCACAAAAAGGTGCAGCTGCGGAAATCAACTCAGAGATGCATTTTAGGGTCAGGTACAACGGGGTACCATTTAGATACAAATAAAACCACAAACTTTGGAGTTTCTTCGGTGTCTCAGGTGGAGTAACTGCCACTGCTTCCCCCGCCCCATCCCCGGCACAAACCAGAACTTTCTGCGAAATAGAGATCCAATGGGCTAGTGTTATATCCAGGAAATTCTCTAATGGAAATGAAACTCAATCTGTGTGTCTCACTGCCTATAATGAAGTAAGTTTACGGATTTTTTTTTCTAGGCCAAGGATTGAGGGAATCGTAGGCGAGAGAGACACAGACAGAGGGAATCAGAAGCACCACTGTCCACCAAGAATTAAATCGATTTCCTAGCGTCTTCTGTAAATATTTCACCAACTATATCCTCCCGGACCTCTCGCCTTCTTCTCCTTCCTCTGGTGAGGCCGGCATTCTCCTCCCAGGACTGGGCGAACAGACAGGGCTTGGGTTCAAGGAGCCCGCCACACCCGGCAGGCGCTTGCAGCTCGCTTTCAGGCGGCCTAAAACTTAGAGGAGAGAGGTGGCGCATCGCGGACTCACCCGGTCGGGAGCACTATTCCGAAGTGCGAGGTCCAAGAGCACGGGCAATGCCACGCACCCGTGGTGGGTTTGCGATCCCCCACCCCCAATCCCAGTTAAATCCCCATAGCCTTTCCTACCACCAGTGATTTTCCTCGCCATGGAAACTCGGTGTGTACTAGCCGCATCCTCGCCTCCTTCACCCGCTCTGCTACTGGTTTCCGCGGAAGTTAAATCTTGGAGGAAAGAATCCACGTTAGTTAGCAGCAGCTGAGAGCCTAGCCCACCCGCAGACCCGAGGCCGCCCCTCGCTCCCAAGAAGCTGGGCCGCGAGGCCCGGGAAGTCACATCGCCAGTTCCCGGCGTTCTGCCGTCCCAGCCCGAGCGCAGCGTCTAAAGTAGAGGCCCGGAAGCATCTTCTCCGCTCCACTCGACTTACCCAGGCCGCTGAGTCCCGGCTCCTTCCCCAGCGCCTCATTTCCGACTTTTTCACATGCTAAGTCGTTTAACAACTCCCAGCAGCTAGTTACTGCCTCTTTATTTATAGGTTCACTGCTATTTTACGTCGTTTTTATTTCTGTCGGCAACTATTCTAATAGATTAATCAATAACTATTTTCTGACCTTCGGGAACCCCAGCTGATGCTGTTGTAGCCTCGCGCGCTGGGGGGGAGGGTATATATATATATACACACACACATACATATATAACACGCCCACATCGAGCGGGGAAAGCGAAGGCAGTTCCCGGGTAGTTTGGCTTTGGGGGGGGAAAGGTACTTGTCCCCTCAGTACGTGTCTCTGCCTAAAGAGCACTGAGGCAGGAGGGGTTCTGAAGTCTAATTAGCAAAACGGCGCTGGGTGCGCAGCCCTTACTCAAGAGCTAAAAAGAATCAAACCCCTAAAACAAAACAGAGACTACTAAGTTTTTCTTTAAAAAGAAAAATGGAATGGGAATCTCGTTCTACATAGCCCTGTCCCAGCCTAAGGAGTGTTGGCAAATGGGGGGAAGGGGGAAGGGAGAGGGAGCAGGGAGGGCACAGCAGCAAGAGCTGCCGGGTCCCGCGGACGCTCCCAGGTCCACGCCCTCACTCTCTCACACCCACCCTCCAGCACTCACACCCATAGGCTCCCTCGACCCCCGCGCGGGGTTCCAGCCTAGGCTGGGGTCCCGGGGCGGGCCAGGACGCCCTCGGAGCCCGCGAGTTGCTGGCGCACGGTGCGGTGCTGAGTCGCGCGTCTCTCGTCCCTTTGTTGACAATTCCCTGAACCAACTTGAGTTTGGCCGGCTCCGCCGCGGCCCTGACGTCACGCGCGGTCACGTGGCCCCGCCTCCAGCTGGATCTTTAAGTAGAAAGTAATCTATCAGGCCAGTCCTTAAAACGGGACTTTCGACTACGGGGGCTCGGCGTCCCTGACACCCCCCTCCCCCCGTTGCCCCTGCCCGCGCCCTCCCGAGCTGGTCGGCGCCCGGCGTCCCGCGCCCGTCTGCACCGCTTTGCTCTCCACGCCCGGGCCAGAGGCCGAGGAAGGAGGGCGAAGTGAGGGGGCGCGGCGTGGAGAAGCCGCCGTGGCCCGGAGCGGCATCGAGCGCCTAGTACCGAGCGCCAGGGACAGCAGGAGTTCGAGAAGCGCGGCCGCGGGGGGATAGACGGCAGCGCCCGCGCAGCGCGATGCCGGGCTGCCGAGTGTGAGCCAAGCCGGGAGGGCCCCGAACCATCTACGTCCCCCTCCCCTCTCCCAGCCTCCCATCTTTAGGGAGCACCCAAACTCCCTTCCCCCGAGCTCGGCGGCAGCCCCTGACAACTCCCATCGCCCGCCGCTCCTTCCCCGCCGCCGCCACCAATCCCGAGGAGGGATGACCCTCTCCGGCGGCGGCAGCGCCAGCGACATGTCCGGCCAGACGGTGCTGACGGCCGAGGACGTGGACATCGATGTGGTGGGCGAGGGCGACGACGGGCTGGAGGAGAAGGACAGCGACGCGGGCTGCGATAGCCCCGTGGGGCCGCCGGAGCTGCGCCTGGACGAGGCGGACGAGGTGACGCTGGCGGCACCCCACCATGGGCAACCTCAGCCGCCGCACCAACAGTCCCTGGCATTGCCCAAAGAGGCGAGTGGAGCCGGGGCTGGGCCAGGGGGCGAGGCGGGAGCTTCCGAAGCTGACGGCTGCAAGGGCGGCGTTGGCGGCGAGGAGGGCGGCGGGAGCGGCGGCGGGCCCGGCTCTGGCAGCGGTGCAGCGGGAGGCCTGGCCCCCAGTAAGCCTAAGAACAGCCTGGTGAAGCCGCCCTACTCGTACATCGCGCTCATCACTATGGCTATCCTGCAAAGCCCGCAGAAGAAGCTGACCCTGAGCGGCATCTGCGAGTTCATTAGCAACCGCTTCCCCTACTACCGGGAGAAGTTCCCCGCCTGGCAGAACAGTATCCGCCACAACCTCTCGCTCAACGACTGCTTTGTCAAGATCCCCCGCGAGCCGGGTAACCCGGGCAAGGGCAACTACTGGACCCTGGACCCGCAGTCCGAGGACATGTTCGACAACGGCAGCTTCCTGCGGCGCCGGAAACGCTTCAAGCGCCACCAGCAGGAGCACCTGCGCGAGCAGACGGCGCTTATGATGCAGAGCTTCGGCGCTTACAGCCTGGCGGCGGCGGCAGGCGCCGCGGGGCCCTACGGCCGCCCCTACGGCCTGCACCCCGCGGCCGCTGCCGGCGCCTACTCTCACCCGGCGGCGGCGGCAGCCGCGGCGGCGGCCGCTGCGCTCCAGTACCCTTACGCGTTGCCGCCGGTGGCACCCGTGCTGCCGCCTGCCGTGCCGCTGCTGCCCTCGGGCGAGCTGGGCCGCAAAGCGGCCGCCTTCGGCTCACAGCTTGGCCCGGGCCTGCAGCTGCAGCTCAACAGCCTCGGAGCCGCCGCGGCCGCCGCGGGCACGGCGGGCGCTGCGGGCACCACGGCGTCGCTGATCAAGTCCGAGCCCAGCGCGCGGCCGTCGTTCAGCATCGAAAACATCATCGGCGGGGGCCCCGCGGCGCCCGGGGGCTCGGCAGCGGGCGCTGGGGGCGCCGGGGTAACTGGGGGTACCGGGGGCGGTGGGGGCGGCAGCGCGGCGCAGTCCTTTCTACGGCCGCCCGGGACCGTGCAGTCCGCGGCGCTCATGGCCACGCACCAGCCACTGTCGCTGAGCCGGACGACGGCCACCATCGCGCCCATTCTGAGCGTGCCGCTCTCTGGACAGTTCCTGCAGCCCGCAGCCTCGGCCGCCGCCGCCGCCGCCGCTGCAGCGCAAGCAAAGTGGCCCGCTCAATAGGGACTCGCTGGTGACCGGGACCGAGGGCCCGGTGGCGGCCTGCGGCGGCGGCGGCACTTCTAGTCTGCGCGCCCCGCCCCGGGCCCGGCCCCCCTGCCCAATCCCGGACTGTGACTCTCCTCCATTTCCTCCCCCCCGACCCCTCAACACCGACCTTCGGCGGCCTCCACCCCCTCGCGCACACCTAGGCTGGCGGAGCAAACTCACCGCACGCCCGCCGGGAATAGCTTTCTGTACAGGTAAAACCGAAAACCGAATTTTCCAAAAATGTACCCCGACGGCTTCTGCTCTCAGTACCGTGGGGATGGGAGGGAAATTCTTTGTACATATTTGTATAAAAATTATTGACTTTCCTTTTGGGGTTCTTATTTTTTTAAGAAAAAACAAATTCAGTAGATTTAGAGCTCTGAACTTTCATTTTTTTTGAAGGTTCACTCTCCGCAGTTTTATGTGAGAAAAAAATGTATAGAGACGTTGGGAGATTTTAAATATAAAAAATTTTCAAAAGGCGAAAAGTGTCATTCTATTATAAAAGTCTGTTTATATATGAATCAATATATATGGTATTCTAAATGTTATTCGAATCATCGTGTTGTACACAACTTTGTAAATAAATTTTTAAAATGTTCACCCTAGTGTTTATTTAGATGTCCGAGGTAAACGACAATATTTTAGAATTGTATTTGTATTTTATCTTTACCAGAAATTCGAGGAATTTCAAGTAATGACCCTTTCAAACTTAGCTATGCATAATTTTAATGTAAGAAAAATTTAATTGAAGTAAAGAATAAGTCTAATTTAAACCGTATTAATATTTTTTTTAGTTTTCACATAAAATTGGGATGTGGGTGATGATCTCGTTCATACCAATCCATTAAGTCTGACCAGATATTTCTATAGATAAAATAAGCTGCCATTTAAAAAAAAGAACCTCAGTCTAAACAACAGCACAACCTTTTAATTTTTTTTAAAATACCAGACTTTTGTCTTCCATGATGAGAGTTCTTGGTCATTTCAATTATCATTTCAAAAGAATGTAAATTACAAACATCCCCCATTTTAGCATTTAAATCTTAAATTTTTGAAACTATTTCTTTTCATCCCTTAAGTGGAAGTGATAAACACAATTTTTAAATATATGTTATGACAGTTTAATTTTTGCAGTGAACTGTATTATCTATATTAACCTGATCAATAAGACATAGTTACTATTCTTTCATAATTTCAAATAAGATACTTCATTTCTATGGCAATAATGAATCCACAACATAATTTTGATTTCTGAAGGATTCCTGACTGCCTCCTCTCCCCTCAACCCGCAGTGTTTTGGAAGGCCAAGGAATAGTGGCCTTAACACCCTTTTAAAAACAGGTGCACATCACCCCTCCCCTCTATTCCCCTCTTTTAAAACTCTTTAAAAAAACAAACCATCGTCTAGGTTAGTGGGAAATGAGAGATCATAGGTCAGGAATGGGGAGATGTCCTCGTAGATTATTTTTAATGTGCATTTCAGCTGTTGCAACCTTAAAAGTATTAAGGTAGAAATAAAACATCTAGACGCGGAAGGCCGTTTCCCATTCCCCACCAACAGATCCTCAAACGGCATCAATTCTAATTATTTTATAATTAATTTAGCTGTTACAATTACTTATGCGAAATCGCTTTTTAGAACTAGAACCGGTAGCAGTGCTGTCAGCTCGGCCCTATGCGCGTCCTGCTTGCAAAACACGGTCAGTCCCTGTCGGTGGCGTCCACCTCGCCTCTTGGTCGTGGAGATGCCTTCCGGCTTCGGATCCGAGCCTTATTTCTCTGCTGTCGGCGTGGGATAGGGAGTCGCTTTGAAAGACACGTCCTCGAAAATACCGAATCTGTTTTCCTGGTAAACAATAAACATTATTGTGTCCTGAGTAAACATTCCTCCTGGATCAGGGTCCTAAAATAAAACAAGCTGCCGGGGGTGAGATAGTTTAACTTGATAAACAAGAACCTGATAATCAACCGCGGCTGAGAGGCGCAACAGTAACCTTCACCGAGAAGAGATTATGGACCACACAGTCTCCGGGCGGGTCCCTTCTAATCTCCTTTTACAAGGAAAACTAAACGGATCTAAATTTGTTTGTGTGTTGCAGCTATAAAAGTAACAAGTTGTTTCACAGTTGTGTCTGGCTAATCGGTTTTTACACAAACAGCAAATGGTACATGATTTGTGCAAACACATAGAGGTTATTTCTAATTTTAGCTGACACCCCTGGGAAAAGAGAAAGGCAGGGCTTCTTGAATTCACTTTTAGCCTCAAGAAGCTGCTGATCCAAGGCTTCTAAATGACATTGGATAACAGAGGCCTCATTCCATCCCTGATCCTTTGTTACTTATAAAATTACTCGCTCATATTTCCCCGCATAGCAGCAATACCGGCCGAGCCTGAGCCCGCAGCTTGACACTCGGCCACAAGCCGCCGCTTGAGATCCGCAGGGCTTTTTCCAGCGACGCATTAGGCAGCAGAGAGTAGAGGAGGAGAGATCCGTCGGCAACTTTCCTGCTAGTCACTTCTCAACCTTGAACTAGAGCCTGGAGATGGTCCCCTTTTCTTTATTTCTTGGAGAATAGGAGACTCCCAGTTCCAGACCCCAAACCGGACAGCGGCTGTTTAAAAGTGCTGCCAGATGTCTTGGAGATAGACCTGGCTGTAGCCCTTTGATTTAAGGGTTTTTTGCTTTAAGCTTGTTAAACCACGAAGATTTAGAGCAGAAGGGAAAATGCAAATACATACAATGAACGCAAGCATTTGGTGGTGGGCGGGGAGATGGTTGAAACTCACATTTGATATGAACGCGGGCACTAGCGACATAAGACACTGAAATTCCTTTTTACATTGAGATTTAAAAGCAACACGACTGATATCCACTTTTTATTCCAGTTAGGCAGATTTATTTGTAATAAAAAAGAAAGCAGATTGATTTTTATGGGGGAGAGTTTTTAGCTTTCGGCTACACGCGAATTTAAACTGGTTTCCACCTCCTCCAGCACTCATTTCTAGAAAGTCAATCCAGTTCCGAGACCTGTAGTCCTTAGAACTTCCCCAAGACTGAGTCCCCGAGTGGGGCCCCCTCACGCAGTTCCTCCGGGAGTGGGTGAATCCGGAGGTCCAAGGAAATGTGAACCTAGACTAGAGCAAGGTACTTGAACGGACTATGATGGGCTCTCGCTGCGATGGCGGATGTGGCCTGTAGGGGGCGACGAGCAGATGGAAAACTTACCCATTTTGTCTCCTAGCGTCCATCCCCAGCCTTCGGAGGCCTCTCCTTGTCTCGAAGCCTCTGAACACCGTGACACCCTTGTTCATCCTCCGGGCTTGGGACATCCAGGTAGAATCTTGGAGAAGCTGCTTCCTCGGCCTGTCTCCTGAAAGGGACAGAATCCCGAGGGAAATTTGTCTTAAAGATTGGGAAGCAATAAAGTTTAGTGATGAAGAAACATAGACTTGGTTGCAATTAAGAGTTATATTTGAGGTTATTTATTTTATACGATTTATAGGAAGAGTCTTGGCAGTGAGGGGAACATGAAAGGTTGATGGGTGGGGGAGTGCGTTTTAACGTTGGTTCCTTGAAGAACTGTCCAGAAGAGAATGTGATCTGAAAGCCAGTTTCAAAGCCGTGTGTCCATTGAACCCTACTTGTGTCTGTGATAGTGGCAAACTGCAGCATGAATTAGTCAATGTCTCGCTGGGGGGAGGGTGTTGGAAGAACATTCTCAGGGTGCACGGGCCCAGTCATGGGGGGAGGGGTGCCTATTTCATGGGAGGGGATGATAGTGAAGCAATGGAATGAGAGATGCCTTGCAGAAGATGTTTTAGTCAGGGATAAGGCATTTCGTGACTGTGCCCTTGGACAAGCTGCTTGGTTTCTTTGAGTCTCTCCACTTCTTTACCTCTACAATGAGAATGAGGAGTCTACCTGATGCTTGGGCTTGCAGGATTAGGTGAGTTGGTGTCAGTGAAAAATGTTTTATAAACTGTAAGGAGCTAAGGGGATGTAAAGAGTTTACTTGGTACTTTTAGTGGCTTCTGGACAGAGAAACAACTCTGTTTCAAACACCAACAGTATTTGGTTTGGTTTTGAAAATCTTGATTTTATGTGTGAAAAGTGGATTTTTCTAAGAGGGGTTGCAGAACCTATTCTAGTCCCCTGCTACATGGAAGGATGGAGCAAAAGTGGCTAATCAGAATGGGCTTTTAAAAGGTGAACTCTCCTCCTGATTTGGAGTCCTTTCACCATGCCTTGGGCCTGAGGAGAAGCCCTCAGGCCAGCTCCAGAGGCCTGGTGTGTTTCTTTCTGGCTAAGTGTGTCCCTTTGCTTCAACCATCTGAGGCAAGTGGGGAAACAGGAGCCCTTTGCTGACAGATGCCCATTAGCACAAGACATGGGCTTGGGGTGAATTAAAGGTAACCAGATCCTAAACTCACGTAAAAGACCACCCTCCCTTTGCTTGCCTCCAGCAGTTGGCAGAGTTAAGCCCAGAGCCAACTTCTCTCTTAACCATCACCACCCCCTCCCCTTGCCCTCTTAGGAATGTACAGGCCATTCTTTGCTCCCCAGGAGCAAGACCAGCCAAGGAGGGTGGGTGCGCAGAACAAGATTTGAAAAGAAATGTTGCAAATCAGCCATGAAGTCATAAGAAAGCATTGTCGTCTTATTTTTTTTTTTTTATTTCCCGAGGAGGTGTCTTACATCAGAATTTCTCAAAAAAGAATTACATGAATTCCCTTCCCTATTTTAATATAGAACCCATACCCAAGCCCTTCTTTTCCAGATGAAGTTGTGTTTATGCACACAGCTTCTTCCCATTGGCAAGGTGGGGAGGAGGAGGGAACACCTTCATTCCCTTGTCTGAGTCCGCACCCCCCCCCCCCCCCCCCCGCGCGCTGAATTTCAGAGGTATCTTCAGAAAAACAGTCCTACAGAACACCCTCCCCTCTTTTCACATAGTCCCAGAAGGTTCTGTGACTTCCCCAAGGTAACTCAGCAGCCCAAGTGTAAGCTATGCAAATACTCAGAGGGCCAAAAAGTGTTCTCTACCTAGGAAGGATGTTTGCTTGAGGAAAGGAAAAAGCGTACCATGGGGCAAGGAACGTTGGGAAAGGTAGAGAAAAGAAGAAAGACAAACACAGAGAAGTGCTGGGCGGAGCGGGATTCAGCTCCGGGAAGACCGAAGACCTAGACCTTGGGGCATAACTGAGGACCTGAAGCCCGCTGTGCCCCAACCGGCCGGAGCACGGCTAGCCCAGCACTGGGCGGTTCTGCGGAGACCGACGGCTAGATTTCCTTTTTGCCGCGTGATTTGGAAGGGGAAGAAAGGAGGCGGGAACTCCAAGCCCGCACCTCCCCTTACCCCGCAGGTCAGCGGCCCATCCACAGAGCTCCGGTGTCCGCAGTCGGTCCCCGTGGGCCGCCTCACACCCCTCCTACTCCGGGTCCGCCTTTGCGCAAGCCACGAGGGCTCGGCCTGCGGGGCTCCAGCTCCCCGTCTGAAGGGAAGGAAGACAAGAATTTGAATTAATTAGGGAGAAAACCCGTCCGTAAAATGTACCCGCTGCGAGGGTGGGGGCAGCGGGGGGTGAGGTGGGAATTTGAAGGCGCTTAGGGAAGCTTGCGACGCGAAACAAGTCCCCGCCGGGTGAACCTAGGCGGCTCTGGCAGCCCCAGCCTGGGATCTCCGGGAAACCAAGAGCAAGTTTACAACGTTCTAGTTAGGCCACAGCCCTGGCGAGTCTTAAAAGGAGGGTGGGTCGTGAGGACTGCGGAGACCTGGCCTGGGTGTCCGACAGTCCCGAGTGCCGTCAACCCGGGCCTGTTCGCCCGGACGCCAATGCGCCGCAAGGTCTCCTTTCCGCCGTCCCAGTCCCTGGCCGCTCCCTCTTTAGCGGACTTGGCATTTGGAATGCTCCTTCCCCGTATCTGGCAACAGGGGCTGCAAGGCACGCCTTTTTGAAGAGGGGAGCTTTGCTTCTTTTCCTCCCTCCATCCCTTCCACTCTGTCCTCTCCACACAGGGTAAGCGAGACTCAGTTTTCTCCCTAAGATCAGCAACACATTTTGCCCGTTACCCTTTTCAGCAAGGAGCGTGTGCCTGCGATCGCAGAGAGCTTTGCGGTCAGCGCCAGAGCAACCCCAAACCCTAAATGTTCTCTTTGCTCTGAAGCTCCACCTGGAAGGTAGCGCCTCCTCCGGGAAGCCTTATGGAACCTCGCAGCCCAGGTTAGTTGCACCTCGTTGGAGCCCACTGTGCCAACTAATGAACTGTTGTCATTGATGCCTTTTGAATTTCTTACTGTCTAACATTGCCTAGTGCAAAAGGGACAACTAAAATGATCTGTCTAGCAAATGACAAGCGAGGACCATGAGCATGAGGATGAGGAAGGCTGTTAATTGATCAAATCACGTCTTTCTCAAGAGTTTGGGGGATTGTTTTCTTCCTATTCCTTTTCTTCAGTCCCCTTCTTTATGATAATGCTTTTGTAAACACCATGTTAAATATATTAAATGAAGGAATTAAAAAAATATTTATTAGAGGTCTAAAAGGTATAAGACATGTCAGATTCATAATACAATTTGATTTGCGGGAATGTTTTCTCTGCCTTCTCCTACCTGAAATACCATCAGACAGTTCTACCTCCAACCTAGTGGGGAAACCCCCTCTAGAGTACTGCAGGTTTCAGCTAGCCTCTGCTTCAATTCTTCCAGTGGAAGAGGAATCAAACCTCACCAAACATTCATTGCTCTTAGGGGCATCTTTATTTACTATACATTCTTTCATAGAATCTGTTTATTTCTTCACTAAAATATAGAGGATTTGAGAGTCATTTACTTAGACTTTAATATTAAAGATGACCATATAAGATGATCATGTATTTTTTAAAGATTTTATTATTTATTTGTCAGAGAGAGAGAGTGCGCACAAGCAGGGGGAGCAGCAGGCAGAGGGAGAAGCAGGCACCCCTCTGAGCAAGGAGACTGATGCAGGGCTTGATCCCAGCACCCTGGGATCATGACCTGAGCCAAAGGCATACGCTTAACCAACTGAGCCACGTAGGCATCCCATAAGATGATCATATTATCATGTGTTGGTTGGTTTGTTTTTTTTTTAAGATTTTTTTATTTATTTATGTGACAGAGAGACAGCCAGCGAGAGAGGGAACACAAACAGGGGGAGTGGGAGAGGAAGAAGCAGGCTCATAGCGGAGGAGCCCAATGTGGGACTCGATCCCCGTACGCCGGGATCACGCCCTGAGCCAGAAGGCAGACGCTTTAACGACTGCGCCACCCAGGCGCCCCTGGTTTTGTTTTGTTTTGTTTTGTTTTAAATCTAGAAACAACATTCACTGTGGTTTGGCTTTTACATTAAAACTACTGTTTATGGGGAAAACTGAGCAAGAGTAAAGCTTTGAGAAAGCATCAGCGTTCTGTATTCAGTATACACATTCCAGGGCTGTCCAGGAGCCTTGTTCTGAGACCCACTTGGAAAGCTCTAGTTACAACCTCTCCTAGAATAGAGTTCAGACAATACTGGCAGTAAAAGTCTTATGGGGTGGTTGTTAGAATTTCCTGTTCTTTATCTTAACCAGAAAAAAAAAAAAGCATTTTAAAAAAGTTAAACAAATCATTTAATTTCTCTTTCATTGCTGTAACCATTGGCATAATAGTTATCTCTTACCTGTCATTCATCCCAACCTTCACCATATGAAACTAGATATATTCTCTGAAAAATACTTATGTGGATTCTACTATTTAATATAAAGAAGAAGGAAGGAAAATCCCAGATTATTTGGCTATGGCCCTCCAACTGGGATCAAGATAACATGCTCTTTAGTTTTATACACTTGATGCAATTTTTTTGCAAGTTTATATCTAGTTTGTGTGGTCTCTATTGATTTAGTTTGTATATAGCCCAGTTAGCTTCTTCCTCTGCTATTGTTATAGATTATACCCCTAAGCCATCTCTCAAATTCTACCATCTTGCAAATGTAAATGTTGGTTACAAGAGCAAGGTGGTATCAAGATCAGCACGAATTAATCACAACCACTGAGAAACATCTGCTTTATTGATGGTACTTCAACAGCATCACTTTTCCACATACATCAGGAATTATGACTTTATGATAAAGTTGCTCTTGTTGCTAGAGGGAATCAAGTGCAAGTATTAATAGACTGGATTAAAAGACAAGACTAATTCCTAGTCCTAGTCCTGACATTGAACTTGGAAGTATCTGGTGGACTCTATATTTGCCCATGTAAAGATTACTATTGAAAACTTAGCTGAAAGAAAGAGAGGAATTATAATATTTTAACTATCATTTCAAATTTTTAGCTAACAGATCTTTTGGAGTACTGTTTAAAAATTTACAGATTTTTTTTAAACCTTAATTTTACTTTTGTCTTGGCTTAAGATATCTTTTTTCCCAAGACAGCTGCCACTCAAACCTTCAGCAGTTTAATGAGTCCTTTATTGATACTGATAGTATATATTGTAGTTTAGGGTAGGAGACTGAATCATCCTGCTCTATCATGACCATCCATGAGGTCCATGAATAAATTGAAGCCCTCCCCCACAGGATACTGAGAATGAATCTACCCTCCACTTTGGGAACCATCATTCTAGTACGGTATATTCAATATACATACTTAATGGGTTACATTTATTGCTTTTAAATATTCTTACATAGATGAGATGAAGTGTGAGGGAAAACTTTATCAAATTTTGAGAGCTAAAAACTTACTGTGTAAGAGATAGCTATACTGTATTTTCAAAATTCATTCCTTTGCTAAGGAAGGTTTATTATTTGAGGTACAGAATGATACTCTGGAAAGGGTATGAGCTATGGATCTAATAGTCCTAGAGTCCAAGTATTGGCTCTGCCATTTCCTAAATATAATTTTCATGAAAGTTATTTAGTCTGTCTGAATCTCAGTTTTCTTGTCTATAAAATGGGGATCATGATATGAAGATTTACTATGATAATGTATTTGGTGTGCTCAAAAATGGTGGCTGTTAATACTACAGTTTTGCTGATTTTATAGCGGTCATATTTTCATGAGGCTACCTTTATTTTTTTCTTTGATATCATATACCAATAGTTGTCACATTTCATATTTAAAAATGAAGTTGCTGATACCACTGTCCCTTCCATCTGTTTGAGCGAGGTATCATTTTTGTGTTCTCACAACTTAACAAATGTGAAACAATTTACTCTCTAGTGCCACTTGGTAAATCTCTTTTTCACTTTCAGGGTATTTTTCAGTCTTGTGGATGAGAGGTCTTGACAATAGTCATTAAAGATATGATAGCACTTTCACAAGAACAAGGACATGTGCCTTATGTCTTTGCTGAGCTCTAGTCTAGGTGGACTAATTTTAACATTTTTCTAGATCTGCACTAAGATTTCACGAGCAGAAGTCACTATCTGTCTAGATTGGATATGATCAGGCAAACACCTAATTTTGAGCTTGTAAAGATCACCTCGGTTATTCTATCTGGTTAATGGGGTGATGCGATATTATATAATTAAATGAAGATGTGATAGAAATCAGATAGATTGGGGTTTGCTGCCTGATGATTTTGACTAAGTCACTTGAAACCTCATATGATAATTTAGTCAAGACATATATCTATTTAGCTTATTAAAGCAAACATCACTTAAAAAGTATGAGAAAGAGAGAGAAAGAGAGAATGAAAAACCATTGAAATGTGAAGCTGCTTATAATTCTCTTCAGTGGGCATGGGACAAAGGGAAATGTGTAAGGGTAGTATGAAGTTGCTGTTTCCAGTTAGTCTCATTTCCCTTATGCTTTTATTTATTTATTTATTTTTAAATTTTTCAGGGACACCTGGGTGGCTCAGTCTGTTAAGCGGCTGTCTTCAGCTTAAGTCATGATCCCAGGGTCCTGGAATCGAGTCCTACTTTGGACTCCTTGCTATGCAGAGTGTCTGTTTCTCCCTCTGCCTGCGGCTCTCCCTGCTTGTGCTTGCTCTCTGTCTCTCTCTCCCTCTCTCTCTGACAAATAAAGAAATAAAATCTTAAAAAAAATAAAAAATTAAAATAAATTAAATACATTAAAAAATTTTAAAGATTTTATTTATTTATGTGACACACAGAGAGAGCAAGCACAATCAGGGGGAGTGGCAGGAGGAGGGAGAGGGAGAAGCAGCCTCCAGGGATCATGACCTGAGCCGAAGGTAGACTCTCAAACCACTGAGCCACCCAGGCACCCCTCCCTTATGTATTTTATAATGTGAGCATCTTGCTACAGAAAATGGGATGGGATCTCAGTGTTTAAATATACTGCCCTTATATTTTTGTACAACATAGCCCCTAAATGCAAACTAGTTATTACATCTAGAGTTCAACCAAGAAGCCATCAAACTGTTCTAACAATGGAGAAAAAGCTATTAGTTCAATGGAGAGGTGCTATGCTTGTATATAGTTAAGGGCAACTTGAAGGGATTTTGTGACTAATTTTTATTGTATTTGATTTTTTACCTTACATGTTACTTTATAATCTAACTCCTGCACAAAATGCAATTTCCATTGTAATATCTGCCTTACCAGGGTTGTTCTGGGAATCAAATGAGATAATATATGTTAAAGTGCTCTGCAAAATTCATAGTGCTATAAAATGTAAAATGTTTCTGTACTCTGGACAAGACTTGGCCAGCCATTTAAATGTTTTTATTCTGTGTTTTCACACAGAAAGTGAATTGTAGCTATGTACAGAACAACAATCACAACAATAATAATGATAGAAGCTAAGAAGATTAATTAACCATTTATGACATGCCAGGAAATGTATTTAGCACTTTAAGTAGATTATCTAAATTAGATACTGCTTTGGGAAAAGTTCTTCCACTTAGATTTCTATACTCCAGGCCCTCGTAAGCGTATCTCAGTTTCAAATGTTATATACACTTTCTGGAAATTTTCTGGGAAATTTCCACATTACTTGTGTATGTGTAGCCAGTATTTTTTCTTCCAACACAGCTGAATTTTTTAAAAGATTTTATTTATTTATTTATTTATTTATTCATTCATTCATTCATTTATTTGAGAGAGAGAGAATGAGTGGGAGGAGGAACACAGGGAGTAGGACAAGCAGAACAAGGAGCACGGAGCCCGACTTGGGGCTTAGTCCCACTACCCCAAGATCATGACCTGAGCAGAAATCAAGAGTTGATGCTCAACCAACTGAGTCACCCAAGTGCCCCGATACAGCTGAATTTAATAACTAAGAAGGGCTAGGTGAGAAAATACTTATTTCCCATTACTTACATGGGGAGGAATTTTCATTTGAGGACATGTGAAACTTTACCTCTTTTTTCTAAAGATTTTATTTATTTTTTATTTATTTTTATTTTTTTAAAAGATTTTATTTATTTATTTGACAGAGAGACAGCCAGCGAGAGAGGGAACACAAGCAGGGGGAGTGGGAGAGGAAGAAGCAGGCTCCCAGCGGAAGAGCCTGATGTGGGACTCGATCCCGGAACGCCGGGATCACGCCCTGAGCCAAAGGCAAACGCTTAACGACTGAGCCACCCAGGCGCCCCTAAAGATTTTATTTATTTTTTAGAGAAAGAGTGCACAAGAGCATGAGCAGGGTGAAGGGCAGAGGGGGAGGGAGAGCATCTCAAGCAAACCCCAAGCTGAGCATGGAGCCCAACACAGAGCTTGATCTCAAGACCTGGAGATGATGACCTGAGCCGAAACCAAGAGTCTGACACCTAACCGACTGAGCCACCCAGGCGCCCTGAACCTTTACCTCTATTCACTCCTCTCCTGAGGGAGGGAAGAGGACTTATCTGATTAGTGAGTTTAGAAGAAGAGCTAAGCATTTGTGAATCTCAGAGAGGATACATTCAGGTTTTCAGCTTCTGTCATACCATGACCTCAGCAAAACATGCTCTTACTTGTGGTTGAGGCCCACAGCTATTCGGTGCTCCCAATGACTAGGTAGGTAAATCTAACTAGTTCAGCGACTATTAGCAAGTTCACTTGGTTGCACATCACTTAATTTAGAGTTCGTTAGAAACAAAACTAATATTTCTTGTCTCTGACTCCTGTGTCTACTTCTCAGCTGGTTCTAAATTTAGGTGGGAAAGAGAGAAGTTATGAATGAACTACTTAAAACCCTAACAAGAGGGGCACCTGGCTGGCTTTGTCGGTTAAGCGCCTGCCTTGGGCTCAGGTCATGATTCCAGGGTCCTGAGATGGAGTTCCATGTCGGGCTCCCTGCTCAGCTGGGAGTCTGCTTATCCCTCTCCCTCTGCCCACTGCTCCCCCTGATTGTGCTCTCTCTCTCCGTCTCTCTGACAAACAAAACAAAATGAAACAAAACCAAAAACCCTAACAAGAGACTGTATAAAGGAGTGGTTAAAAGCACAGGTGTGGAAATGAATTTACCTAATTTCAGATTTGGGCTCCATCACTTTTCAGCTGTGTTGTCTTATGCCGATGACTTAAATTCTCTGTGCCTTAGTTACCTACCCTCGTAGTGAGAAGATTAAATGAATTAATACATGAAAAACATGTAAAATTCTGGGTATACCAGAATTCACAAAATGTTAGCTTTTCTTAGTATTATATTGAAACTAATAGCCCAAGAATACAATCTAAATATTTCCACATAATTTGCAGTCAGCTTCTAACCTCCCTCCTTAAAAAATGTTGATTCACTGATTATCAGCACAGGGATCTTCTACTGCTTCATTTTCTGTGGTAACTATGGTAATTTAATATTTTTCCTCTCCCTTGCCACAATCCATAGAAATGGGACTCACAGTGACATCTCTTAGGGGTATTTTTAGACTTCTTTGAGGTCTTCAAGCTAGTCTACTGTACTTGCTCTTATTTCAGAGCCCCACAGCACTTTGCCTATCCTATACAATTTCACAATTAAATGTGTGTTATCATATGTAATGGGATGCTGAGTAGGATGGATTTTTTCCCCTAAGATTTTATTTATTTATTTGAGAGAAAGAGAGAGAGAGAGAACACAAGCAGGGAGGAGAGGAAGAAGCAGTTTCCCTGCGAGCAGGGAGCCTGATGTGGGGCCCGATCCCAGGACTCTGAGATCATGACCTGAGCTAAAGGCAGAATTTTTTTAAATTTTTATTTATTTTATTTTATTTTTTTAAGATTTTATTTATTTATTTGATGGAGAGAGAGACAGCCAGAGAGAGAGGGAACACAAGCAGGGGGAGTGGGAGAGGAAGAAGCAGGCTCCCAGCAGAGGAGCCTGATGCGGGGCTCGATCCCATAACAACAGGATCACGCCCTGAGTCGAAGGCAGACGCTGAACGACTGAGCCACCCAGGCGCCCCAGAATTTTTTTTTTTTTAAGAAAAGCAACTCAGTGTCTCTTTTTAGGGTACAAATATGTTACAGTAATATTTGGGGAAGCATGTTTAACGTGTTATCACGGAAAATTTCAAACATACAGAAAAGTTGAAAGAATTTTTTTTTAAGATTAAAAAAAATATTTTAAGTAATCTCTTTACCCAATGTGGGGCTTGAACTCACAACCCCAGGATCAAGAGTCACATGCTCCACCAACTGAGTCAGCCAGGTGCCCCAAAAAGTTGAAAGAATTTTACAACAAGTGCTTGTATACTCACCATTCTACCATTAACAGTTTTTAAATTTTTTAAAAAAGGTTTTATTTTTTAAATAATCTCTACACCCAATGTGGGGCTCAAACTCACAACCCTGGGATCAAGGGTTCCGCCTACTGAGCCAGCCAGGTGCGCCCCTACAATTAACATTTTAATACACTTGCTCTGTCACAGAATTTCCAACCATTAATCCTTTCATCTATTCATCATTCCATCTTACTTCCTTTTTTTTTTTTTTAAGATTTTATTTATTTATTTGACAGAGAGACAGACAGCAAGAGAGGGAACACAGCAGGGGAGTGGGAGAGGAAGAAGCAGACTCCCAGCGGAGGAGCCTGATGTGGGACTCGATCCCAGAACGCCAGGATCACGCCTGAGCCAAAGGCAGACGCTTAACGACTGTGCCACCCAGGCGCCCCTCCATCTTACTTACTTACAAATCATTTAATTCTCACCAAAACCCCATGAGGTAGTACCATTATTATAAAAATGTAATGTATATTAGCAATTATTTGTTTTAGCAGAAATTTGTAGAGAAAAGTCTCTGCTTAGTTTTTTTTTTAAGATTTTATTTTATTTATTTTTTTCTTTTTAAGATTTTATTTATTTGTCAGAGAGAGAGAGCGCGTGCACAAGCAGGGGTAGCAGAAGGCAGAGGGAGAAACAGGCTCCCTGCTGACCAAGGATCCTAATGTGGGACTTGATCCCAGGACTCTGGGATCATGACCTGAGCGAAGGTAGTTGCTTAACCGACTGAGCCACCCAGGCGTCCCTATTTTTTAATTTTTTTAAGTAGGCTCCTTGCCCAGCACAGAACCCAAGGTGAGGCTTGAACTCACGACCCTGAGATCTAGACCTGAGCTGAGATCAAGAGTCAGACACTTAACCCACTGAGCCACCCAGGCACCCCTAAAGATTTTAAGTAATCTCTACGCCGAACATGAGGTTCAAATTCACAACCCCAAGATCAAGAGTGAGATGCTCTACCCACTGAGCCAGCCAGGCACTCCTTTGCTTAGTTCTTGAATTTTATTTTTATTTATTTTTAAGATTTTATTTAATTACTTGTCAGAGAGAGAGAAAGAGCAAGAGAACACAAGCAGGGGGAGCAGCAGGCAGAGGGAGAAGCAGGCTCCCGCTGAGCAAGGAGCCCCATGCCGGACTCCATCCCAGAATCCTGGGATCATGACCTGAGCCAAAGGCAGACGCTTAACCAACTGAGTCACCCAGGCACCCCGGTTCTTGAGTTTCAAAACAAACATTTTGAAGTTCATGGCAAAAATTCTGCCATGGGAAGGAAGTTTTTGAAAGAAACTGGGCTCCTTTCCTGTCAAAGGCCTATGTACCCAAGGAAAAAGTTTACATTGTTAACAATTCATTTTGGAACAACAGATAAAGAGTCTCACCTGGCCAAATCATGTAAAATGTCCTAGTCATGGGGAGAAGAGAGGAGAAACAACGGGGAGAAGCTGGTGAGGGTAATTCCTAGAGTTGGGGTAAATATCCCTCTGGATGGGCTTGGGGATTGAACAACAGAGGAGAATTGTGCTTTCTACAACTATTTTTTGGACTCTTGTGATGCAGTCTTCGTGTGTGTGTGTGTGTGTGTGTGTGTGTGTGTGTGGTGAGAGCACTTAAGATTTGCTCTCTTAGCAAGTTTGAAGTATACAATGCAGTATTAACTATAATCACCATGCTGCAAGTTAGATCCCCAGCATGTATTCATCTTATTACTGAAAGTTTGTATCCTTTACCAACATTTCTCCATTTCCTCCCACCCTCCTCCAGTCTTAGCAACCATTTTACTCTCTGCTGCTATTATTAGTTTGAGTTTTTTAGGTTCCACATATAAACAAGATCATATAGTATTTGTCTTTCTATGTCTGGCTTATTTCACTTAGCATAATATCCTGTAGTGTTATATTATGATTTATAATAAAAAATATATATTTTGGTCTTTTTTTTTTTTTTAATCTCATCCCTCCCTCCAGTCCAAACTAGACCATCATCTACTGCCTCAGGAAAGGGAAACTATAAGAAACAAAATAAGTTAAATATTTGACTTTGAGCACCACAAACCAAAGACATGGCAAAACAAAGAAACACAAACCATGTTTGGATGAGTACAGTTATTTCTGGTTCCAGAGGAGATACCCATTTTCTGGACTGAAAGAAAGGGATAGTCCCAGGCAAACTGGGTCAGTTGGTAATCCTAGTTTGGTGGGGAGGTTATTTTACTTCCAATTATACTTGGTATTTACAAAACAAATTGTGTTGTTAGGATATATTTAGGACTTTAATTCAGTATTCTACTAATAGAAGCAAAGCTTGGCAATATTTCAGTGTTGTCTTTATATATGACGTAAGTAGATAGCTGGAATTCCCCCAAGTTTTAGGAGGGATACTTTTTTCATGCATTACTGACTTGAGTGGGCTGTAATGTTCAATTGCTTCCATTTTTTAAAAGTATTTATTTATTTATTCATTTAAGTAATCTCTATACCCAACATGGGGCTTGAATTCATGACCCCGAGATTAAGAGTTGCATGGTCTTCCAAATGAGCCAGTCAGGCACCCCCAATTGCTTCTATCTTTGCATTTCAATTTAAAATTATTCTAGGCAGTTTACATGAATAAGCTGTATAAAATATATATTATTTTCTAATTGTTTTATAGAACACTGTTTATTTGCCACAGGAAATTAGAAATAACTATAATAAGTATAAATAATATGGAGCTGTGGTTAAGAGCACAGTCTCTGGAGCCAGACTCTGGGTTTGAATCCTAGCCTTGCCCCTTACCAGCTGTGTGATATTGGACAGGTTCCATTTCTTCATCTACAAAATGGGAATTAAAATAGTATCTACCTAATAGGGTGGTATGAGAATGATATTAGTTAATACATGTAAGGTGCTTATAATAGTGCCTGGCACAAATAGTAGGCACTCAAGAATTATTAGGCAATTTGCAAGTTATTTTGCCCTACTAATGAAAACCCAAGAGTTTATCCATAGTTCATTATTTTCTTTTTTTAGAATTTACTTATTTATTTGAGATAGTGAGAGAGAGAGAGAGCATGTGTGGGGGGCAGAGAGAGAGGGAGAAGCAGGCTCCCCACTGAGCAAGGAGCCTGATTCAGGGCTCGATCCCCGGACACCGGGACCATGGCAGAGCTGAAGGCAGATGCTTAACCAACTGAGCCACCCAGGCACCCCATAGTTCATTATTTTCATAATTAAGGCTTCACAAAGAGTTGGGGAAGTAGGTTAGAATGTTTTCTGAGATGACACATTGCTTCTTCCCCTAACTTATAATAGGACTGTTCTGTGGACTGAATTGTGTCCCCCCAAAATTCATATGTTGAAGCCCACCCCCAATGTGACTGTATTTGGAGATAGGGTCTTTAGGGGATAAAGTTAAATGGGGTGATGGGGTGGGGTACTAATCAAATAGGACTGGTGACCTTGTAAGACGAGGAAGAGACAACAGAGATTCACTCTGTGTCTCTCCCCATCCCGCAACCACACACACACACACACACACACACACACACACACACACGAGGAAAGGTCACCTGAGGACACAGAAGGTAGCCATCTACAAACCCAGAAGAAAGTTCTCACCAGGAACTTACCTTGCCGGATCCTGATCTGGGACTTCTAGCCTCCAGTGCTGTGAAAAAACAAATTTATGTTGTTTAAGCTACCCAGCCTGTGGTATTTTGTTACAGCCACCGAAGCAGGGTAAAACAGATTGTTAATTAATGAGTACTAAAGACTGAGGGAAACCCTTATAGTTGTACTTATTTGCCAAAGAATGGGCACCATTCCCCAAGTTTTCTTACCCCATTCTGCCCTACACAAAGCTGCCTAATGACTGAGCAGAATGATGAAGTAGAAGGAAGACCTGCTCCATTAGCACAACCCTGCCCCTCAACTGAGTGATTTGGGTCAAGTCTTTTTTTTCCCCCCTTTATTTATTTATTTATTTATTTGCGAGAGAGAAAGACAGAGATAGCAAGATAGAGAGCACGAGCAGGGAGGAGAGGGAGAAGCAGGCTCTTTGCTGAATAGGGAGCCCGATGCAGGGCTCGATCCCAACATCCTGGGATCATGACCTGAGCCCAAGGCAGATGCTTAACCGACTGAGCCACCCAGGTGCCTGGGATGGCCAAGATTTTTGTGGCAGGAGAGGAACAGTGTGATCTGATCAGAGAGGGTTAGCCTGCCATGGAAACACCAAGGCAGGATACCTAGCCATAGCCAGAACTTAAGTGAGCAGAGGTAGGTCGGAGGAAGAATTCTGGGCAGGCAGGGACACCTAAGGAGAGATCAAAATGATGAGTGTGAGTTAGCCACGTGAATGGGGATGGTATAAGGGTTGGTGCAAATGAGAGAGGGTAGAAAGGAAAAAGTATAAGAAGGAAGAACAACTGCTCAAAGGCAAAACAGTATGTTGCTTTCAGGGAATTCAGAATGACCGAAGCATATAAAATACTTTCCTAAACCCAGTCTCATTTAATCCAACATGTTAAATCTTTCAAAATGAAAGGAATGTACCAGTTAGAATGTGTTCAGCTGCAAGGAAATGAAAACATGACTAATGGTGACTTAAGCAATGAAGACATTTAATTATCTGGAAGTTTCAGTCAGGGCTGGTACTGTGATTCTAAAATGTCATCAAGCATCTGGGTTCTTCCCATCCCTCTGTTTCACCATCCTCAGCTTTTGGTCATTATGCATATTAGTTTTGGTAGAAAGAGAAAAGGCACCCCCAAAGATATTCATATCTGAATACTTAAAACCTATGAATATATTAATTTCTCTTATAAAAGGGACTTTGTAGATTTATCTTAGAATCTTGAGATGGGGAGATTGTCAGGTGGGACTAATGTAATCATGGGGTCCCTATAAGAGGGAGGCAGGAGAGTTAGAAAGAAATGTGTTGATGGAAGCAGAGGTCAGAGAAACAGAGATTTGAAGATATTATGCTGCTGGTTTTGAAGATGGAGGAAGGAGTCATGATTCAAGGATGAAGGCAGGCTTTAAAAGCTGGAGAAGTTCTGACCTCCAGAACTGTAATATAATGAATATGTTTTTTAAGCCATTAAGTTTGTGGTAATTTTGCAATAGAAAATGAATACATCACCCACTGTTGCAAGATGGCTGTCAGAGCTCCAGTATTACTTTCATATTTAAGGCAGGGAGAAAAGGTAGGGGATGAAAGGGCAGAGCATGCTGCATCTATCCCTTTTGTCAGGAAAGAAAAAACTTTCACAAGCACCCTACCAGCTGACTTCCCTATACATATTATTGACTAAAACTTGGACACAATGGACACTTCTAGCTATAAGGGAGGGTAGGAAGGTAACTCACTTTCTAGCCTCATTTGTTTTGCAGATGGGTTCATTCATTATTAATGAAAGCATAAGAGGTTATGCTGAGTTGTAGGACCTGCGAGTATGTGACTGAAGGTTCCTTTCACCTGGGAGAAAGGGCCCTGAGAAAGTCTCGGCCCTATGTGCTGGGTATCATTCACCTTCAGCAGCCTGAGGCAGAAGGATAAGGTGCCTCAGAAACTGGGCTTCTCATAATCAGGGGTTCAGGTATTTTTGGAAAGTGAGAATGCAGAGCATTTAAGAATCTTTGGTGGGGGATGCTGGTATATGCTTTGAACCAGAGCCATAGGAGGTTTGTGTTCTTCATAAGCCAATTTCTCCTGTCAGGCATTTGTGGAGAAGGTCAAGCCTGCTCCAAAACTATAGGAAGTGAAAGCTGAAAAATTACAGCCATAAGAAGGGCTCTAGAGAGCACAAAAGAAGGTGAGAGCTGGAGTGGGGAAGGGAACAAGTGAAATCAAGTATCCTTTTAGGGATGTAATGCAGAGAAAGCTAGGCATTATTTTTTATCAGCATTTACCTGTTTGGTAGCTCTCTTGTCAGGGGGCAGGCTTCTGAGAGGCCATGGTGAGATTGGTGATCATGGTCAAAAAGCTTGGGTGGACTCCTTGGCATAGGATAGATATCTGGGCAAGGGATATGACAATTACAGCTTTTGGTAAAAGTTCATAAGCCTGCTTTAGTGTACCAAGAGGAACACACAGCACTGAGAACAACACAGTGACTTCGGCAGGGAGACAAAAGCTAAACAAAAACTAAGTTGCCTTCAGTAAGGATCACCCTGATTGGCATTGGCTGGGCCACAGGATTCCCCTGCGAGTTCTGGCTGTTGGATAGAAGTTTGTTGGAGCGGACTCTTCACATATCTGAGTGGGGGAGCACCATCCTTGATCCTCATTCCTCCCTCCTAAAGATACACTAACATGTATGCATGGATGTATACGTGCAAACCCGATCGTTGCATCAATCTTTGTAAATAACAACAACAAAAAAAGCAGAAACCATAAATGTCTATTTGAAGGGGCCTGCTTAAAAAAATATGGTATATCCATATAATGGAATGCTCTGTGGCCATGTATATGACTGATGTAGAGTAAATTACATATTATATTAAGAGAATCATGGGGCTCCTGGGTGGCTTAGTCTGTTAAACGTCTGCCTTTGGCTCAGGTCAGGATTCCCAGGGTCCTGGGATCAGCCTCATAAGGCTCCCTGCTCAGCAGGGAGCCCGCTTCTGCCTCTGCCTCTTCCCTTGCTGTGCACGATCTCTCTCTCTCTCTCTCTCAAATAAATAAAATAAAATCTTTAAAAAAAAAAAAAAGAGAATCGAGCAAGACACAGAAGCGGATATAATATGCTCCCATTATGATGCCTGTTGTCTCTGTGGATGGGGACTGAAGTTTTTGGAAGGAAGGAAGACATATTTTTTGCTTGTTCTGAAAAAAAAATTTTTTTTTTTACCAGATGTATTATGCCAGTTACCTATTGCTAATAACAAATCACCTCAAAACTTAGTGACTAAGCAGCTATCTTATTTGGTTACAATTCTCAGGGTCACCAATCAGGGCTGGTCTCAGCCTGGCAGTTCTCCTGGTTTTCTCTTGGTCATGTGGTTGTTGTCCTCTGGTGACTGGACAAGAGCTGGATGATTGAAGATAAACTCATCTGGTGTCTGGCTACTAATGCTGGCTGTCATCAGAAACATCTGTCTCCAGCAGGTTAGCCTCAACTTCCTAATACAATGCCTATGTTCAAAGAGCAGGAGCTGAAGCTACAAGGCTTCTTGAAGCTCAGACTTCCAGAGGAACTCACACAACACTTCTGCGGCATTTTGTTAGTCAAAGAAATCCACAAGGCTAGCCCAGATTCATGGACTGAGGAGATACACTCCACCTCTTACTGGGAGGAGCTGCAAAGAATTTGTGGCCATTTTTAATTTACCACATTCACACATTACTTTTCAAATAAAAGGTTACTTAAATAAAATAATGCTATTTGTAATAAATTCATAGGATTTTAAGAATTAGGTGAGGGGTGCCTGGCTGGCTCAGTCAGAAGAGCATGTGACTTTTGATCTTGGGGTTGTAAATTCAAGCCCCAAGTAAGGGGTAGAGATTACTTTAAAAAAATGTTTTTTAAAGCTTTTAAAAGAATTTGATGAAATCTTGGAGATTATCTTAAAACCCTTTAATTTTATAGGAAGGACACTGAGGTCAGAAAGGTAAAGTGTTTTGGGTAAGGTAACTCAGTGGTAGCATCAGGATAGAACCAGGTCTTCTGATTTCCAGTCTTGTGCTCTTAATTCCACAGTAAGATTTCCTTTTGCCAGCAAAGCTTATTAATGATCTTTGATCAAGAGAACGTGACAACTTTGTAGCCCTATTGCTCTTATAGTTAAGAATGGTAAAGGTACATCTCAACCAAACGAAGGAAAAGACTAAAGAAAGAATCCAAGCAATGTTGAGAAAAGTAAAATGGGAATTTGAATTATCTAGGTTGTCTGGTCTCAGTGCTTATTTATTTATTTATTTATTTATTCGTTCATTCATTCATTCATTTAAGAAGCCTAGCCTTAGTGTATCAGTGGAATAACTAATTTACTAAGTTATAAATGACTTGGTTAAAATTGCTTTATAAAATGTTCAAATGGCTCTAGATGATGTTTCCTTTTGGGATATTTTAAAAACCAAATGTACTGTTAAGTATATTCAGATTATCTGGTTGATCCCACTGGGAATTTAGGAGTGCTTTAACAGCTCTCCTTTGTCTTTAATTAATATAATCTTGACTATTAATTGGTTGGTTAATTAATATTTAAAGTAATCCAGCAAATGTTTATTGTGACCCCATGAGTTCAAAGTATTGTGCTGAAAATTGTAAGGAATATAGAAAAGAATAAGGCATTCACTCTCCTCTTTTTTTTTTTTTTTTAAGATTTTATTCATTTATTTCAGAGAGAGAGAAGCAGACACCCTGCTAAGCAGGGAGCCCAACGCAGGACTCGATATATATTTCTTAATTTATATCTTAATATAAATTTCTTAATTTATAGATCTTAATTTTTAAATTAAAGATTTTATTTTATGTTCATTCATTGATATTTTCTTTTATGTTCAAAATACCTAAATAAAAAGATAAACAGGGAGGCAGAAGTTCCTTAAACAATAACAACAAAATGAAGTTGGCTCATAATGCAGTGAGAATGAATGGTAAAATATCTATCCTGTTCATTAGAATGTAAGCTCATAAGACACTCCTTCCAGAGGCTTGAAATCCTGTGAACAAGACAACTTGATGTGAGGATGGAGTTTTAACCAGCTATTGTTGCTTTTTTGGTTTAAACAAGATTTTCAATCCTATTTTATGAGTGCCTGTTATTTTTCAAAGTCTGGTCAGCTTATGATAAGCAGGTGCTAATGGAGCACAGGATATATATCACTGGATGAATATGAACATTGTATTTTTCTTGAGGGACAACACCTATTCTTGGGACTTTTACTGAGTTACATTTTACTAGTCCTAAAATATTTAGAGTTATGTACTTAAAAGATACAGAGCATAGGTATTACATCCACAGAAAGTATTTTAGTCAGTGAATGTTCAATGTAGCAGGTAGAGATGAACTTAGCACGTCTTGTAGACTGAACTGGGAACAGACTCTTCAGCCATAAAATGCACTTAACAGTCTATTTAATAGTGGCGAGGTCCTTGAAAATGCAATATCCATGCTAATCTTGCCTTTTTCTAAATCACAGATGAAAAATAGGTCAGTTAGGTAGAGCCTTCTCTTTCTATTTAAAGTGTGACATTTAATCTATTTAAACAACTACCAAAACTTTATTAATTCATTGTAAGATAAGCGTGCTGAGAAAGTAGAGAACATTATTAAGACAGGTTTTCCAAAATTTGATCTGGATGTCTTAGATCTCAGAACCCAATACAATCTTTACTTGGGGGTTTCAATCAAATCAGTAACACTAAGGAAGGACCAGAAAAAAAGCAACCCAGAACGCAATTAAATCTCACACTGTGAAATGGCTTAAAGGAACTGAGTATTTTAAAAAAGAGGCAAACATTAGAAAAGGAACCTCTAGAAAAAGGTTTTCCACCTTCTTGATGCCTTTAGGGAAAATTCATTTGGAAAGAGGAAGTATACACAGACAGAAAGCTTCCAGCAGATAACAAACCAAGGAAGGAGCCACATTAGGGCTTAATGTAACTAGATACCAGCTTTAGTGTATTTCTTTTAAACTAGGATGTTCTGCAAAATTCTTTGGGGAGGAAAATGCAGGGTATGTGATAAATTGTAATTGCATTTCACTGGGGTCTATTTTGGAGAACGACTGTTCACACTTTCCTTTTCTAGCCCCTCTCATTTATTTGAATGGGATTTAGTACTCTCTGGCCCCACCCTCCCAATCAGCCCAAATGTATACCTAGGGTAATGCAATAGTTTCAATCTTTCCCAAGAACAATTATTTGAAATGTAAACACAACAATACTCCGATACAGTTTTGGGTAGGGGTTTTAGAAAAAAACTTTTTTTGTTGTTTTTTATTTTTTCTTATCATACATTCTTGGGCTGCAAATTTGGGTGCCATAATTTAAGATGTTTTCCTCCTCCTAGCCCCCTTCTCCAGATCCTGAAAGTAACCCTGGAGGAGAAAGGGCACCTAGAGGTTATTTCTCCTGCTTAACTGACTACTGTGGATTCAACAGTAGTCTTATTCCAGAAAACTAACTCCATCAATTATAGAAAATAACTTTTTATAGAGTTTTTTCCAAACCTGTCTTCACTGCATATCCAGGAAGGATTATTTTCCTTCACACCATCAGAGCACCTAGGTTCTTCCTTTATTTTATGAGAATCATTCAGGTGATATGTAGTAGCTACTATTATTGGGCACATGTGGTATCTCATTTAGATTTTTTAATCCATGTTCCCAGGGGCAGAGTGCTGCTATTGACAATATCTGCCATCTCCCTTCTCATTAAAACCAAACCCCAAACCCACTGTAAAACAAAACGGTGATAAAAAAAATCACACCTTACATATTTTGTGTCTTAACCCTCTCCACAGCGCTCTTTTTTAGTTTGACAATCTTTTAAAAAAATTAGTGAGCCAAAGCAAAAAATCGAGTAGGAAGCAAAGGTTTTATTTTGTGACTTACCCTCTTTCTCTGGTATGGACTTTCATCCTTTGCTATAAATAAAAATTTATTTAAAAATCTGACTTTAAATCTTGATGTATTTACTGTAAAATTTATAAGTTGGAACCTCCTACCATCTTGATTTATATGATTTTAAAATGGAGTTCTTACCATTTCCCTCGGGGAGACTTTTTGGTTTGAATAGTTCTTACTGGCAGGTTGCCTTCTTTATATTTAGCCCAAATTTTCATTTTCAAAGACCGTTTTAGATAAGTAGCATGATAGCTCTAGCCAATGGATCTGTGTGCCACATAATAGAGTGTGACAATCCACTCAGTTGTGAAAGACACTGGAGATAAAGTAATAAAGTAGCATTTGTGTTATCACAGTGGCTTTACAAATCTAGTTAAACACTAACCCAACAGTGTTACTCATTATTGGAAATTATAGATGTTTATAATTCTCCAAAATATGTTATGTCATATGTTTAGATTTAAATTCAAAATCCTGGGCTGAGAGAGATGTAGATTTGTAACACTCCTTGGAGGTTTGGGGACCATGAACCAATGATTACATTACATTGCCACATTAAAGAACTCTTTTTATCTGTAAAGATGTAAGCACCATCCTCCATTTTAATAACTTTTAAAAACAGTTTTAAAATCTTATGATTTGAAAGAACTTAGACTTCCATACCAAATTGTATTTGTAGACCTTTATAGATTTATATTTCTTCTGTTTTTATTTACATCTCGATATAAAGATATAGAAATATGAACTTCTTGGGGTGCCTGGGTGGCTCAGTCATTAAGTGTCCGCCTTTCTTCGGCCCAGGGCATGATCCCAGGGTCCTGGGATCGAGCCCCGCATTGGGCTCCCTGCTCGCTGGGAGCCTGCTTCTTCCTCTCCCACTCCCCCTGCTTGTGTTCCCTCTCTCGATGGCTGTCTCTCTTTCAAATAAATAAATAAAATCTAAAAAAAATTAAAAAAAAAAAGAAATATGAACTTCTTAGAATTGTTCCTAGATTCTGTTACAATAACAGTGTTTGAACTATGTGGCAAGAACATGTTTTCTTTTAGGTCCATATTGACAAAATTATTTTATATGCGTGATTATGTATATAGAGTTGAAAAATTTGTATTTGTATGAGAATAATTCCGAGTGCCATCTGAAGTTGACAGTAAAAATGACAATGATTTATTATCCCCTGGGCTGTATATAATAATGGTCTATAAACTCCTTAAAAGCAGGCTATTTATTCAATAAATATTTGTTGAGTGAGTATATCCATAAGTAATTATAAATTAACTTGATGAGCTTCATTTAAGCAATAAAGAAATTTAAATCACTCTAATCACAGTAGATAATGATGCAGTTAAGGTTGAGTCCACTTTGGTCCCATTCAAATATGAGGTAAGTTTCTGAAGTCCCCAAAGCAATTAGTCTCATCTATAAGGCTGTTTGGTGGTTTGAAACAAGGGTGACTCCGTTTGTGTGTGTGTGTGTGTGTGTGTGTGTGTGTGTGTGTAAAAACTATTTGGCTACCCAGTGGAATAATTTGTATAACAAAGGCAGAATAACTGATTCTTTTTCTTTATTTACCAGTTTTCAAATAAGTGGTTTACTAGCTTCCTCCATTGACAATTTTTTTTTAAGATCATTATGAGCTCATGGAGAATGAGACAGACAATTCAAAATGATGTGTTTTAATCCATTGGTTATATGCTTACTGATGCTCAATGTGTCCATCTATGACCAGTGGGAGTCTCTTCAAGTTGGCTCCTAAGACTTTTTGACACTGGCTGTAATTTTTGATAGTTTCCTTGATAATGAAACAAAATGTTCCAGATTTTTGTATATTTCTTTTCCAGACTTGTAGTCTTTTGTTCCTTTCAGTAGGATCGTATTTCAAGACAACAATCTGTGTGTTAAGGATGTTCATTATTATTGAGTTGGTCTTTGCTTTTAGTCCTTTCAGTAAAAAATGCTAGGCAATATGTTTTCTTTCTGTTTCCTCCCTTCCTATCTCCCTTACTTTCTTCCTCTCTTACCCTCTCTCTTTCCTTCCCTTCCATAATTCAATAAAATAAATCATGAGTTTATACTGATACTACTTAATTTCCATCTTACATCTTTAACTCATTTTTCACACTAAGAATCCTGATATCAAAACACCAACACGATAAAATCTGAATATCACATAAATCTTCATGTTCTTTATCCCACTTTACACATACAGTAGTTTTAGAATGATAACACTAATCCTAATACCAACAGCACGACTACTAATAACAATTATTTTATTTTTTTAAACAGGTCTTTTTCCTTAGGGTATACTGCAGTAGGGATTTACTGTCAAATTACCATCTTTTAAACTCACTTGGAAGAGCTATTTTCTGTGTAGTTGAGCTACGACCTGGATACACTATACAGTTTTTTTGTTTCATTTTATTTCTGATTTTTAGGGATTTCTTTTTTCCATTTGGTTTTGTTTTGTAATTAACTTTCAAAGTTCATAGTCTTACTAAGGATAGTCTTCATGTCAATGTTTTGGCATTTTTTGCATGCAATCTCTATGCTTCTGAACTTCTTTTATATAGACCTGAAAATGAATGAGTAAGATCTGTGTTTAATCATAGTTCTGACATTTATTTGCTGTATCTCTTACAGAAATTACACAATGTCTCAAACCAGCATTTCCAATTATGTGTTTCCTGGATCGCTCTGTAAGATGGGAAGTGGGAAATGGGGTGGAGTGTGATAGGATACCATCATCAAATAAGTCTGAAAATTCCATATTCTCTTGGAGAATCATGATGTATATAACACATAAAAAGCTCTGAAAAGACCTGGAGTGAGGAATCCTTTTTACGTTAGTATAACCCATTGTTTTCAAACTTATTTATCGAGAGACTGTCTTCATACTTTTTTTTTTTTTTTTAAATAATACTTATTTCACTGAATGAGAGATCTATGGAGCATATTTTGGGAAATGTTGCTGTCAAGTTTTCTTGTATGTCAGAAAGAGATAATAAAACCTGTTCTACCATTCTGAGTTATTGTCTGGATCAAGTGAATTGGATATGAAAGAGTTTTAGTATATAAAAGAAGCTACTATTTTGCTAATGGCTATAATCAAAGTTGGAAATGTGGGGGTTAACTCTAACTCTATGCTACTTAGGTGGACTTATTCCTTGGAGAGGGCAAGGGTATAATGAAACTTGGAGATTGCAGAATAAAGGAAAATGACATACAAGGACCAAATTAGGAAGATGTATAGACTGATAAAATGATTCTATTTCAAAGAACAGCTATGACCAGATGAATGATTTTCACCTAGACTTAGGGAAGCCCTGGGCTCAAGATAGAAAAGGGCTTGTTTTCTTAGTGGGTGGAAGTAATCTAGGGAAAGAGCTAGAAACTACCATTAAAGTATGATTTGACTGAGGAAGTTTGCCTAGTGCATTGAGTATTGAGTACCTTTCATGAGGTATGTATTAGTTTATTAGGGCTGCCATACAAAATACCACAGACTGGATGACTTAAACAACAAAAATTTATTTTCTCACATTTCTGGAGGCCAAAAGTCCAAGATCAAGGTGTCAGCAGGGTTGGTTTCTTCTGAGACCTCTTTCCTTGGCTGTAGATGGTCATCTTCTCCCTGTGTCTTCACATGGTCTGTGTATGGGCACATCTGTGACCAAATTTCCTTTTCTTATGAAGACACCGTCAGATTGGATTAGTGCTTACTCTAATGACCTCATTCAAAATGCATTTACTCAGCATCTGTTATGTACAGGTACTGGGCTTTCAGAGATGATAGTATCTACTAGAGGGAAAGAGCAGAAGTAGGATGTAGATGTACTGGTAGGGTAGTTCAGCTATGAATTAGACATTATGAAGTCCCTTCTACTATTTATTCAATGAACATTTTAAGTACCAACTGTGTTCTTCATACTCTGCCAGAAGCTAGGCAGAAAGGAGAGAGGCTTATACCAATTTCATCATTTGAAGAGGTATTTCTCACATATTAATATTTATGAAATTATATGTTTTGTAGTCATAACTAGTTTAAATGGGAACTTTCTTACTTAGTGGTACATAAAATAATGGTGCTTCTTACAACTGATGGAGCCAATAAGATTCAATAAAACATGATTTTTAGTCTGCCAAACATGGTTTTTGTCCACAAGATGCTTATATGTATCTTGCAATGTTCTGGAATTCCCTCTATGCTTTTACCCATGTAATATCCTTCTTTAGCTTGCCTTTTTCCTTTTGACCTTAAATATGGGTTTACTGAAGTATCGTTGTCTATTCTACCACTGTACTGTCTCCCTCATTTGTCAGCCAAATGAAAGACTTTCATATTTCTATCTTCAACCTCAATTGTTTTTCTAGGCTCTGATTCATAAGTGGTACCTGAAGAGTATTAATTTGTTTTGCTATCACCTCAAACTCAATACTTTCCCTTCA
>NW_024423564.1:52591171-52593745 GCF_017311325.1 Ursus maritimus | reverse complement strand
ATACTGCAGTAGGGATTTACTGTCAAATTACCATCTTTTAAACTCACTTGGAAGAGCTATTTTCTGTGTAGTTGAGCTACGACCTGGATACACTATACAGTTTTTTTGTTTCATTTTATTTCTGATTTTTAGGGATTTCTTTTTTCCATTTGGTTTTGTTTTGTAATTAACTTTCAAAGTTCATAGTCTTACTAAGGATAGTCTTCATGTCAATGTTTTGGCATTTTTTGCATGCAATCTCTATGCTTCTGAACTTCTTTTATATAGACCTGAAAATGAATGAGTAAGATCTGTGTTTAATCATAGTTCTGACATTTATTTGCTGTATCTCTTACAGAAATTACACAATGTCTCAAACCAGCATTTCCAATTATGTGTTTCCTGGATCGCTCTGTAAGATGGGAAGTGGGAAATGGGGTGGAGTGTGATAGGATACCATCATCAAATAAGTCTGAAAATTCCATATTCTCTTGGAGAATCATGATGTATATAACACATAAAAAGCTCTGAAAAGACCTGGAGTGAGGAATCCTTTTTACGTTAGTATAACCCATTGTTTTCAAACTTATTTATCGAGAGACTGTCTTCATACTTTTTTTTTTTTTTTTAAATAATACTTATTTCACTGAATGAGAGATCTATGGAGCATATTTTGGGAAATGTTGCTGTCAAGTTTTCTTGTATGTCAGAAAGAGATAATAAAACCTGTTCTACCATTCTGAGTTATTGTCTGGATCAAGTGAATTGGATATGAAAGAGTTTTAGTATATAAAAGAAGCTACTATTTTGCTAATGGCTATAATCAAAGTTGGAAATGTGGGGGTTAACTCTAACTCTATGCTACTTAGGTGGACTTATTCCTTGGAGAGGGCAAGGGTATAATGAAACTTGGAGATTGCAGAATAAAGGAAAATGACATACAAGGACCAAATTAGGAAGATGTATAGACTGATAAAATGATTCTATTTCAAAGAACAGCTATGACCAGATGAATGATTTTCACCTAGACTTAGGGAAGCCCTGGGCTCAAGATAGAAAAGGGCTTGTTTTCTTAGTGGGTGGAAGTAATCTAGGGAAAGAGCTAGAAACTACCATTAAAGTATGATTTGACTGAGGAAGTTTGCCTAGTGCATTGAGTATTGAGTACCTTTCATGAGGTATGTATTAGTTTATTAGGGCTGCCATACAAAATACCACAGACTGGATGACTTAAACAACAAAAATTTATTTTCTCACATTTCTGGAGGCCAAAAGTCCAAGATCAAGGTGTCAGCAGGGTTGGTTTCTTCTGAGACCTCTTTCCTTGGCTGTAGATGGTCATCTTCTCCCTGTGTCTTCACATGGTCTGTGTATGGGCACATCTGTGACCAAATTTCCTTTTCTTATGAAGACACCGTCAGATTGGATTAGTGCTTACTCTAATGACCTCATTCAAAATGCATTTACTCAGCATCTGTTATGTACAGGTACTGGGCTTTCAGAGATGATAGTATCTACTAGAGGGAAAGAGCAGAAGTAGGATGTAGATGTACTGGTAGGGTAGTTCAGCTATGAATTAGACATTATGAAGTCCCTTCTACTATTTATTCAATGAACATTTTAAGTACCAACTGTGTTCTTCATACTCTGCCAGAAGCTAGGCAGAAAGGAGAGAGGCTTATACCAATTTCATCATTTGAAGAGGTATTTCTCACATATTAATATTTATGAAATTATATGTTTTGTAGTCATAACTAGTTTAAATGGGAACTTTCTTACTTAGTGGTACATAAAATAATGGTGCTTCTTACAACTGATGGAGCCAATAAGATTCAATAAAACATGATTTTTAGTCTGCCAAACATGGTTTTTGTCCACAAGATGCTTATATGTATCTTGCAATGTTCTGGAATTCCCTCTATGCTTTTACCCATGTAATATCCTTCTTTAGCTTGCCTTTTTCCTTTTGACCTTAAATATGGGTTTACTGAAGTATCGTTGTCTATTCTACCACTGTACTGTCTCCCTCATTTGTCAGCCAAATGAAAGACTTTCATATTTCTATCTTCAACCTCAATTGTTTTTCTAGGCTCTGATTCATAAGTGGTACCTGAAGAGTATTAATTTGTTTTGCTATCACCTCAAACTCAATACTTTCCCTTCAAGCCAATTTCTCCATAGACTTCTTTAGATCGTTCAGATCTTCTAGTAATTCAGACGTGAAACCTTGGGAGCCTTCCTGATTTTACCCTCTCCTTTGTTTCACTTCTTCTCCATATCTGTTGTTACCAGGACCTGTCCATTCTTCCTGCTGCATTGATTTCTTCTTTTCCGGTTCCACTATTACCATCTCAGTCCAGGCCTCTGTCTAATCATGCATGGGCTACTATAATGATTTCTACCTCTTCCTCTGATTCGGCTGATCCATTATCACCACTGTAAATTTTCTCTAACACCGTACTGTACATTTGAATCCCTGCTAAAAGCCATTTATTGGCTCCCTACTGATCATTGAATAAATTCCATACACCACAGTCAACACATTCAAGGCTCTCCACAATTATTCCTTTTCAGCTTCATCATCCACCATCTGAA
>NW_024423564.1:52473588-52591161 GCF_017311325.1 Ursus maritimus | reverse complement strand
TACCATCATCAAATAAGTCTGAAAATTCCATATTCTCTTGGAGAATCATGATGTATATAACACATAAAAAGCTCTGAAAAGACCTGGAGTGAGGAATCCTTTTTACGTTAGTATAACCCATTGTTTTCAAACTTATTTATCGAGAGACTGTCTTCATACTTTTTTTTTTTTTTTTAAATAATACTTATTTCACTGAATGAGAGATCTATGGAGCATATTTTGGGAAATGTTGCTGTCAAGTTTTCTTGTATGTCAGAAAGAGATAATAAAACCTGTTCTACCATTCTGAGTTATTGTCTGGATCAAGTGAATTGGATATGAAAGAGTTTTAGTATATAAAAGAAGCTACTATTTTGCTAATGGCTATAATCAAAGTTGGAAATGTGGGGGTTAACTCTAACTCTATGCTACTTAGGTGGACTTATTCCTTGGAGAGGGCAAGGGTATAATGAAACTTGGAGATTGCAGAATAAAGGAAAATGACATACAAGGACCAAATTAGGAAGATGTATAGACTGATAAAATGATTCTATTTCAAAGAACAGCTATGACCAGATGAATGATTTTCACCTAGACTTAGGGAAGCCCTGGGCTCAAGATAGAAAAGGGCTTGTTTTCTTAGTGGGTGGAAGTAATCTAGGGAAAGAGCTAGAAACTACCATTAAAGTATGATTTGACTGAGGAAGTTTGCCTAGTGCATTGAGTATTGAGTACCTTTCATGAGGTATGTATTAGTTTATTAGGGCTGCCATACAAAATACCACAGACTGGATGACTTAAACAACAAAAATTTATTTTCTCACATTTCTGGAGGCCAAAAGTCCAAGATCAAGGTGTCAGCAGGGTTGGTTTCTTCTGAGACCTCTTTCCTTGGCTGTAGATGGTCATCTTCTCCCTGTGTCTTCACATGGTCTGTGTATGGGCACATCTGTGACCAAATTTCCTTTTCTTATGAAGACACCGTCAGATTGGATTAGTGCTTACTCTAATGACCTCATTCAAAATGCATTTACTCAGCATCTGTTATGTACAGGTACTGGGCTTTCAGAGATGATAGTATCTACTAGAGGGAAAGAGCAGAAGTAGGATGTAGATGTACTGGTAGGGTAGTTCAGCTATGAATTAGACATTATGAAGTCCCTTCTACTATTTATTCAATGAACATTTTAAGTACCAACTGTGTTCTTCATACTCTGCCAGAAGCTAGGCAGAAAGGAGAGAGGCTTATACCAATTTCATCATTTGAAGAGGTATTTCTCACATATTAATATTTATGAAATTATATGTTTTGTAGTCATAACTAGTTTAAATGGGAACTTTCTTACTTAGTGGTACATAAAATAATGGTGCTTCTTACAACTGATGGAGCCAATAAGATTCAATAAAACATGATTTTTAGTCTGCCAAACATGGTTTTTGTCCACAAGATGCTTATATGTATCTTGCAATGTTCTGGAATTCCCTCTATGCTTTTACCCATGTAATATCCTTCTTTAGCTTGCCTTTTTCCTTTTGACCTTAAATATGGGTTTACTGAAGTATCGTTGTCTATTCTACCACTGTACTGTCTCCCTCATTTGTCAGCCAAATGAAAGACTTTCATATTTCTATCTTCAACCTCAATTGTTTTTCTAGGCTCTGATTCATAAGTGGTACCTGAAGAGTATTAATTTGTTTTGCTATCACCTCAAACTCAATACTTTCCCTTCAAGCCAATTTCTCCATAGACTTCTTTAGATCGTTCAGATCTTCTAGTAATTCAGACGTGAAACCTTGGGAGCCTTCCTGATTTTACCCTCTCCTTTGTTTCACTTCTTCTCCATATCTGTTGTTACCAGGACCTGTCCATTCTTCCTGCTGCATTGATTTCTTCTTTTCCGGTTCCACTATTACCATCTCAGTCCAGGCCTCTGTCTAATCATGCATGGGCTACTATAATGATTTCTACCTCTTCCTCTGATTCGGCTGATCCATTATCACCACTGTAAATTTTCTCTAACACCGTACTGTACATTTGAATCCCTGCTAAAAGCCATTTATTGGCTCCCTACTGATCATTGAATAAATTCCATACACCACAGTCAACACATTCAAGGCTCTCCACAATTATTCCTTTTCAGCTTCATCATCCACCATCTGAACTAGAGGAAATGTTCTGCACTTTTAGCTGCCACAACTTTGACTTGAACCATTTCCTTTGCCTGCAGTCCTACTCCCATCCTCCAGGGTTTCCTTCAAAGCTCAGCTGACTGCTCCAGGGAAAGCATTTCCTGATACTTTTTAATTTATAGTTTTAATTTCTTCTCTGAACTCTTACAGTACTTAATGCATATACTAATAATGACATTTAGCATGTGTTCCCTTCTATAGCTTTCTATTCTTTTATGCATGAAACTATCTTTCCAGTGAGAAATCTCTTTTGGGCAGGGACTTGGCCACCTTTCTCCGTATTTCTACTACTGACAGTCTTTTATTTTTATTTTCTTTTTTTAAAAAAAGATTATATTTATTTATTTGGGAGAGAGATAGTGAGAGAGAGCCCGAGCAGAGGTAAGAGGGAGAATCAGGCTTTCTGGTGAGCAGGGAGCCCCACGTGGGGCTCCATCCCTGAACCCTGGGATCATGACCTGAGCTGAAGGCAGATGCTTAACCGACTGAGCCACCCAGGCTTTTAAATATAGAATAAAGTTTTAGATGTGGAAGTTTACATAGACCTATCACTCATTTCACAGATGAAGAAAAGTAGATTCAGAGAGTTGTGAAGACTCAGTATAAAGCCATAGTCCAATATTTGCCTGTACTTAATGGATTATAAATCAGGGGTTGGCTTATTGAGAATGATAGGATTTAGCAGAGAGGAATGTGTGCATTCTCTGAACAAAGGAGGTAAGGTAGTTTGGGCAAGTTTGGGAATAGGTGATCCAAGCTGCCTGATGGCAAAGGTGTAGTGGCTACTTGAGGGCAAGGCTGTTCTTTTGTATAACCCACAGGCTTTCAAAAATGGTTGGACGTTTAATGTTTCTTACATGAAGTGACTTACCAGCCTGAATACATTCTTCGCAGGCAAGTGGCTTGAATAAAGTGAAGCAGGTTGGCTTTCTGGCTCCTTGAGGGCATAGGCACAGAGGAAGACCACTGCACGGTGGTGAGGATTAGCCAAGGGCTCTCCACTCTGTGAAGGGAGCCAGGACGCGCCCCTGACAGGAATCCGTGGACTAAGCAGCCGCTCAGGGCTTGGCCATCATCCAGGGAAAGAAGAGCAAGGGGCTTTCCACCCGCCCCAAGCCTAACCCGGGCTGGGAGGCCTCTCGGGTTCCAGCCCTCGCTGCTCCGCCTCCTAAGCCGGCCACCTCCTCTCCTCGCCTTTTCCCGGCCCCTCCCCTCACGTTCGACGGGCTCGCTCCCGCGCTCAACGCGCGCGCACGCGGAAGCGGAAGGCCGAGGAGAGGCGCTCCGTTGCGGGGGCGAGCGCGCAGGCGCCTACCTGGAATAGCTGCGGGCGCGAATCCCAACGTTCCGCGGCGGTGGGGTAAGAGGCCGGGATCCTGGGGCGTCTGGGCTGCTGGGTCAGGGTGGGGAGGGGTGGGGGATTCGCGATGTACAGCGATTCCGCGCGCAGGTAGCAGCCCGGCTCGCATCCCGGCTCCAGGTCCCGCTCCTCTCAGAGGGGCGGCTGGCGAGGCCTCCCCAGGTCCTCCTGCTGGCTCGCTTGGGGGTCGGGTGACGGGACGTGCTGATGGTGGTGGGACCCCTTGGCTTGGCAGCAGCCTTAGCTCCCTTGGCGCCCTTGATCCTGCTGTCTTGAGGGTCTGGCCCGCTGGAAAAATGGAGGAGAAACGTTAGGACTGTCCCTTTTGACAGACGTGCTCCTCAGGGATGGCCGCACTCCCTCGGTATTGTGTCCACCTTGGGGGAAGAAACTTTCAGAATAAAAAAAACAAATTCGGCCCTGGAAGTGAACTGCTGAGGTTTTGTATGCCTTATTTTTGTTTTTGATCGAAATGTCGCTGAGGTTTTGTTTTTAGGTTTTTGATCGAAATGTACTAATCTTAGGGCAAAGTAGGACAAAACTTATCTGCTTACCTGCGTGAAAACTTCGTGTCGTGTGGATGGATTAGAGTTACTGTACTTTGCTTTGTAGATGGAAAAAGTAATAAAGAACCCTTGTTACTGTTCAAGAAGAGATCCGTTAAGTCTCATAATATCTTTGGCCACAAAGGACTCGGTAAAATCAGGTACCTCCCCTCTTCGTACATAGGAAGATCTCCATTGAGCAAATATTTTATGAGTACCTGCTTTCTGCAACATGGTTGTGCAGGGAGCAGAGCCAGGAGCTAAGACAAGAGGATCCTTGCTTGCACGGAACTTATATTGTAGTTGTCAAATGTAATTTTCTTTAAAAAAAAAAGTAATTTCTTTTATGCTTTTTTTATTGGGATATAACATATATACAAGAAAATACAGCAATCTTAAGTTGTAACTTGATTTATTGTAAAGTAAACACATCTTTTAACCACCACTCAAATCACGAAACAACATTTGGGGTGCCTGGGTGGCCCAGTTTTATTTATTTTAAGTTTTTATTTGTTGTCCGAGAGAGAGAGAGAGAGCGCACAAGCAGGGGGAGTGGCAGGTAGAGGCCGAGGGTGGCCCAGTTTTATTTAAGTTTTTATTTGTTGTCTGAGAGAGAGAGAGAGAGAGAGAGCGCGCGCGCGCGCGCGCGCGCGCACAAGCAGGGGGAGTGGCAGGTAGAGGCCGAGGGAGAAGTAGCCTTACCACTGAGCAAGGAACTGGATTCCAGGACGCAGGAATCATGACCTGAGCTGAAGGCAATGGCCCAACCGACTGAGCTACCCAGGTGGTCCAAGCAAAATTTTTTTTTTTTAATGATTTTATTTACAGGGCGCCTGGGTGGCTCAGTCGGTTGGGTGTCTGCCTTTGGCTCAGGTAATGATCCCAGGGTCCTGGGTCGAGCCCTGCATTGGGCTCGGCGGTGGGGGGGGGGTCTGCTTCTCCCTCTCCCTCTTGCCTGCTGCTCCTCCATCCTGTGCTCTCTGTCAAATATTTAAAAAATAAAAAATAGAAGTAAAGATTTTTTTATTTATTTGAGAGAGAGAGAGAGCACAAGCAGGGGGGAGGGGAAGAAGCACGCTCCCCACTGAGCAAGAAGCCCCACTCCGGACTTGATTCCAGGACCCTGGGAATTTTGACCTGAGCCAAAGGCGGAGGCTTAACCGACTGAGCCACCCAGGTGCCCCTGGAGTATTTGCATTTTATTTTAAGGGTAAAAAGATGTGAGAACGATGTTTTTAATGCCCTTCAAAATTTAATATGAATCACTTATGAAGGATGGGAAGGCCTATCCATTTTACTAACCAAAGAAACACTGCAAAACTAGCGATACGGGGTAACTTGGGAATTAAGGAAAACATTAAGGAGTTGGGAGATCAACTCTTGTTTTGTATTGTCAAGATTTATATTAATTCAGATGCATAATATGTTTCCAAAATCAGATTTAGTAGACATTTTAGAAATTAGTCATCTATTCTATACTTTAAAAATATTCTTTCAAGTAGTTGTTCAGCTTTTGTTTGTACCTGTTACAGAGGAATCCCCTTCTCAAGCTTGTTTCATTTTTGGACAGCTCTAATTATTAAAAAACCTTTCCTAATTTTTTTTTTTTTTAACTTAAACTACCAGTTGGGTGCTTGGCTAACTGGCTTAGTTGGGAGAGCATGCGAATCTTGATTTCAGGGTGGTGAGTTTGAGCCACACATTCGGTGTAGGGATTACTAAAAAAAATAAGTAAACTTAAAAAAAAAAACACGACTTAAACTTTTTACTTCTCATTTATTTTTATTTTTAAACTTTTTACTTTGAAATCAAAATACACTGGTCATTTGTTCTGGGTCCCTGCAGGACTGACAGTTATCAACTGTTACCTCCCATTCAGTTGACATCTATTTAGTGTTATCGGCAGTCTTATTTTGTTGTTCCCAACTCCTGACGAAGTACTTATATAGGATTTTCTGGAACTGTGGATTATTAACTTAGTCATATTAGTGATTTAGATTTCTTAGATAGAGCTATTAGTTAAGCCATATTTTCAAATCTAGGAATTAGCATTTGTAAAATCAATTTTAAACATGATATCTCAGTAAAATATAGTGTATTGCAATTCTGGAATGTATAGTGCAGCACATTGATAAAAAGGGCTTTTTGGGTTAGGCTAAAAAAGACTTTGGGGGTGTCTGCGTAACTCAGTGGGTTAAGGGTCTGACTCTTGATCTCAGCTCTGGTTTTGATCTCAGGGTCATGAGTTCAGGCCCCATGTTGGGCTCCACATTGGGGATGGAGCCTACTTAAACAACAACAAAAAAGAATTGAGTAGTTTATAATGGTCTATGTAACTTGTGTGAAATCCAGAGTCAACATTGGAAAGTGATTGAATTTTATTTTATTTTATTATTATTATTATTTAAGGATTTTATTTATTTGTCAGAGAGAGAGTGAGAGAGAGTGAGTGCACAAGCAGGGGGAGCTGCAGGCAGAGGGAGAAGCAGGCTCCCTGCTGAGCAGGAAGCCTGATGCTGGACTCTATCTGAGGACCCTGGGATCATGAACTGAGCTGAAGACAGATGCTTAACCAACTGAGTCACCGAGGTGTCCCAAAGTGATTGAATTTTAATTTTTCCTCTTACCCTGCCTCTGTGATAGAAGTGCTGGTGAATAGTAATATGATCAAAAATGGATGTGATAGGAGTGAGGAAATGGCATGTATATAACCCAGATGTGAATAATATATTTACATAGCCTTATTTACTGCTTTGAGTCATTCTACCTAATTGAGATGCTAAACTTCATTAGTTCTGGAGTTGACCCTTGCTATTTATTTGTTTTTTTTTTTTGTTTTGTTTTTGTTTTTTAAAGACTTTATTCATTTATTCATGAGAGACAGAAAGACAGAGAGGCAGAGGGAGAGGGAGAAGCTCCACAGGGAGCCTGACTCGGGGCTAGATCCCAGGACCCCCGGACCCCCGGACCATGGACCCAAGCTGAAGGCAGACGCTTAACCAACTGAGCCACCCAGGCGCCCTGACCCTTGCTATATTTAAATAAGAGAATAATTTTTGTCACTATATTGTATACCTGAAACTGATATAACACTGTATGTTAACTATACTGGAATTAAAAAAAATTAATAAAAAAATAAATAAAACTAGTATGTTAATTACATTCTTAAATTTTTTTTTTTTTTTAACTCAGTAGGTGGAATGTGCCAATTTTCCCCTAGTTTTTTTTTTGTTGACTTATTGTATTTTTCTGGTTATATTTAGTATGTCCTGCGGTTAAAGTGGCCCATAATTTCTCAAAGCTTTTTACTTTTAAACCATCCAACCCAAGGAAAAAACTGAAAAAAATGAAACACGTAAATGGTTAATTGCATCTTACTGCTTTTTCTCTTAAGAGTTGTGATTATTACTTGATTCTTGTAAAGGTTCATTCTCTAAGTTGGAAAGATGTTGCTCTTAGTGAAAGTATATTTTGGAAGAAAAGAAACAAAAATCAAACTACATAAATTTCTTTAGTGGAAGACTTTCTCAAACTAAATAGAAAGGTAAAATTCTTCTTTCTGTCTGTACTAAAGAAAATCATCTCTTTGTTAACTTTTGTAGTTTTATTTTTACATGTAGGTAAACATGCTTTAGATAGAATTGACTCTTCTGCTATCTATATATATCTGTTGTTTTTCTGCACTCGGGATTGTTCCCTTGGAAGAACAGATCCTTACCACATCTTTAGATACATTTAACAAGGAGAGCTACTTTTTGAGATATATTTCCCAGAGGACTAGGGAATAAAGAACTTAAAACTGCCCACTTTCCTCCTTGTCAACACCCCAATTCTCTGTCTTCCTACTTGTTTTAATGGTTCCTTTGTTATACTGTGCTTGGCTAACTCTTGGTCTTGTTTTTTTCCCTCCAGGCTACTTCTTCATAGACAAAAATCAGTATTTAACTGGAAACGAAGCATCTCTTAAAATTCTCTCAAACTCCTAATCCCAAAGAATTGATGACATTTTTCTGATGAAGAAAAGAAGTGACTGACTACCAGTTAAAAATATTCTGGCACTGGTCCTGTTTTTTTGCCCCCCTTAGATTTGAAGGAAAAATATGGAAAAATGGCACTTGATGGCAACTGTGGTCTTAATAGGACTAACAGTACGGTGGACAGTTTCTCTTAATTCTTATTCAGGTAACACATCTTTACTGTTTAAAAGATGGGTAAATATTCCTTTGAATAGTCATCTCCTCTCCTTCCTCCCCCTCCTCCTCCTCCTTTTTGTAATAGTTTATAGATATCTGACTGGGACAGGGAAGAATTTGAGTCTTTATTGGTATGGTCAAGAAAATACACTTATTTAAACATTGAACTCTACTAAAAATAATACTGGGAGAGCTAGATAGAAGCATAGACTTTATGACATGAGAAAATAAATGTATTCTATTTTTTATGAAAGTTTATTTTTTTAAAGATTTTATTTATTCATTTGAGAGAGAGAGAGAGAGAGCACACAAGCAAGGGGAGAGGCAGAGTGAGAGGGAGAAGTAGACTCCCTGCTGAGCTGGGAGCCTGACATGGGACTCTATCCCAGGACCTGGAGATCATGACCTGAGCCGAAGGCAGACCCTCAACCATCTGAGCCACCAAGACGCGCCAAAAATGTATTCTAATGGGGAAGATGACAAGTTGAGAAATGATTGCATATTAGGCATCGAAGGAAGAACTGAGCCAGTACCTCAAGGTGGAAGTGGAATCAAAAGAGGCTTTTGTTTGTTTAGAGTTGACATGCCATGTTACTAGACTGAAGGGAAGAGACCAGTGGAGAATAAGACTGGGAATGATGTGAGAGAAAGGGAGGGAGAATTGATGGTACGTGGTCCTGGACAGGGGATAGAATTAGATTTTGCTCTGTGAGTATTTAGCACTGCTCATGTTCCAGGCACTGTGCTAGGTGCTAAAATACATGAATATCCACTACTGAAAGGGTCCGCATTTTAGTAGGTAAGTGGTCATAGGACAATGTGATAATTATGACTAGAAGTATTTGTAAAGTACAAAGGTAACATAGAGAAATGAATGAATAGGTTGCATTAGAGAAAACTTTTCAGAGAAGATGATGTTTGAGTTCAGGGTTTGAAAGACGAGTTGGAATTTGCTAGGCAAATGAAATGGGGAACATGTACAAAAACATGGTAGAATGAGAACATGATTTTAAGTAGTCAGTTATTGGAGTAGCATAAAAAGAAGGAACAAAAAGGATGGGGAGGAAGCAGCTTGAGATTTAGCTATACAGTTCACTTGGCAAATTACTTGTGTTTAGAAAAATAACTTTCATTGTAATGAAACACAATTGTAGGAAGCAGGTTGGAGATAAGGAGACAAATGACATAATCATAATAATAGAAGTATGAGCTGCTATTTTAAGTATTTACCGTATGCTAGACACTGAGCATTTTCTTTTACATACCACAACTACTGAAGATAGGTGTTGTCTCTAATTTACAAATGGAAAATGGGACAACTGATAAATGACACCTGGGATTCAAATATACTTGTATTTCATTCCAAAGTCAGTGCTTTTATGACACTGCTCTGTGGCTTCTAAGAAAGAAGTCAAAGTAAGCCAGCTAAAAAATGGATAAATGAATTTGAGGAATATTGAGGAAGTAAAATCACTTGGATGCAGCAGTAGACTTGGGTTCAAATCATAGTTTTTTTGCTTCTTAGCTTCCTGATCTTGGAGTAGTTACTTGATCTCCGTGAACCTTTTACAAAGGTACCTCTTCTACAAAGTGGGAATATTAATATGTATTTTAACAGGGTTGTGGGTATTACTTGAGAGAATATGAATGAAACGTGTTATTTTTTCAAAGATTTTATTTTTTAAGATTTTATTAGAGCGAGAGAGCATGAGCAGGGTGTAGGGGTATGGGGTGGGGGGAGAGAGAAGCAGACTTCTTGCTGAGCAGGGAGCCCAATGTGGGGCTCGATTCCAGGATCATGACCTGAGTTGAAGGCAGATGCTTAACCAACTGAGCCACCCAGGCGCCCACAGTGCCTTAAAAAAAATCAGATTGTCAAAGTCCTATGAAAAACCCTGTTAGGATTTTGATTGGAATTACATTATTTTATACCTTTGAATAATTTGGGGGGGGAATTGGCAATTGTTTTCACACTGGGACTTTTTTTTTTTCAAAGATTTTTTATTCATATGAGAGAGAAAGTGAGCAAGCAGGAGCATGAGCAAGGGGGAGGGGCAGAGGGAGAGGAAGAAGCAGGCGCCCTGCTGAGCAAAGTGCCCGAAGTGAGCCTCCATCCTGGGACCTCAGGATCGTGACCTGAGCTGAAGGCAGATGCTTAACCAACTGAGCCATCCAGGTGCTCCCAAACTGGGACTTTTAATCCATTAAGATGGTATGTTTTTTTCTCCCTTTATTTAAGTGCTCTTTTTTTAAAAAAATTATTTATTTGAGAGAGAGAAAGAGAGAGTGTAAGAGTGAGTGCAGGGGGGCATGAGGAGAGGTGGAGGGGGAGAGTGAGAGAGAAACTCAAGCAGACTGTGCTGAGCGAGGAGCCAAATGCAGGGCTCCATCTCGAGACCCTGAGATCATGACCTGAGCTTAAACGAAGACTTGTTTGCTTAATTGACTGTGCCACCCAGGTGGGAGGGGCAGAGAGAGAGGAAGAGAAAGAATCTCAAGCAGATTCCTAGCTGAGCTTGGAGCCTGATGCAGGGCTCAGTCTCATGACCCTGATCCTACCTGAGCCAAAATCAATAATCAGATGCTCAACTTACTGAGCCATCCAGACGCCCCTAAAAAATTGTTTTTCTGAATGCTTGTTGCCGAGGGCACCTGGCTGGCTCAGTGGGTGGAGCATGCGATTCTTGATGTTGGGGTTGTGAGTTCCAGATTACATAAAAATATGCATGTTGCTAAGGTATGAAAATGAGGTTGACTTTTATATTTGGCAACCTTTCTAAACTCGTAATTCTAATAATTTAACTGAAGGATCTTTTGGACTTTCTTCATTAAAAAAAATATCGTGAATAATGACAGTTTTATTTCTTACTTCCTACCACTAACTCTTTTCCTTGTCTTTTTATTGCTAAGACCTTATTATAGTGTTGAATAGTGATTTGAAATAGGGATTTGGGCGTCTTTATCTTGTTCCTAATTTTAACTTTTTTAAAAAAATTTTTTACTTAGGAGTAGACTTTTATTATAATAAAAAAATACTAATTGGAATTAGTCAAAGATTCAATTAATTAGAATCAGGAGGGTAGAACCTGAGAGGGTTCCAAACATGACACTTCTGAAGTAATGTTTTTAATTCACTAGTGAGTTTTTTTTTCAGTAGGCTCCATACTCAGGGTGAAGCCCGACATGGGGCTCAAACTCACAGCCCTGAGATGAAGACCAGAGCTGAAATGAAGAGTCACTTGCTCAACCCACTGAGCTGCCCAGGCGCCCTTTGAGTTTTTATTTTATTTATTTGTTTGTTTATTTAATTTTAGTTTTAATTTTTTAAGATTTTATTTGAGAGAGAGTGAGCATGAGTGGGGTGAGGGGCAGAGGGAGAAACAGGTTCCCTTCCGGGCAGGGAGCCTAATGCGGGGCTTGATCCTGGCAGTCCAGGATCATGTCCTGAGCCAAAGGCAGATGCTTAACAGACTGAGCCACCCAGGTGCCCCACAAGTAATATTTTCTATGTTCTATTTTTTTTTAAAGATTTTATTTCTTTGAAAGATTTTATTCATTCATTTAAGAGAGGGAGAGAGCACAAGCAGGGGGAGAGGCCGAGGGAGGGAAAGAGAGAGAGAAGCAGGCTCCCCACTGAGCATGGAGCCCCATGCCGGTCTTGTTCCCAGGGCCCTAGGATCATGACCTGAGCTGAAGGCAGACACTTAACTGACTGAGCCACCCAGCACCCCTCTATGTTCTATTGCGATTATGCTTTGACTCTTGAATTATTTAGAAGCATATTTAAAATTTTTTCAATATTTAGGCTTTAAAAATGTTTTTTTTTTTGACATTTTAAAAATTTAATTGCATGGTAGAAAGAGAATCGTTCTGTATGGTATATATTTGAAATGTTTTGAGACTTGGCATACTATGTGACCAGTTTTTGTAAAAGTTCTGTGTGTGCTTGAAAAATATATGTTCTCCAGTTTAATATTCTGCATGTATCCTTTCACTCAGTATTATTGTTTGATGTTAATTTTTTATATCCTTACTGATTTCTGCCCAGTTTTAAACTGCCAGTTGAGAGAGCTGCAATTTCCATTTGTAGTTTTGTCAATTTCTATTTGTATATTTTGTATTTATATTATTAGGTAATGTAGAACTTTTTTCCTTGTGACTCGAATTTCATGACATTTCTGTTGTGTCCCTGTTTATTTACAGTACTGCTATTATCTTAGAGTCCATTTCCTCTAAAATTAATAAAACTTCATTAGTTTTCTTTAGGTTAATTTTTGCTTGTTATATCTTTTTCTTTTTTTTTTTTTTTAAAGATTTTATTTATTTATTTGACAGAGATAGAGACAGCCAGCGAGAGAGGGAACACAAGCAGGGGGAGTGGGAGAGGAAGAAGCAGGCTCACAGCAGAGGAGCCTGATGTGGGGCTCGATCCCATAACGCCGGGATCACACCCTGAGTGGAAGGCAGACGCTTAACCGCTGTGCCACCCAGGCGCCCCTGTTATATCTTTTTCTATCCTTTTACTCTTTACCTCTGAATCCCTGTGACTTAGACCTGACTAACCAGTTCCCCACCCTAATTCCACTTTCTCCTGATGATTTGGAAGTTATGCTTTATTTTGTTCTTTTAGGGCATGGCGTGGAGATTTTCATATACCTATTTAATTTAACAGTCTAAAATTAGTATTTATATTCTCTTTCTGAGCAATGCAAGGACCATGAGATGCTTTAACTCTAGTTATAAATCTCACTCTGCTATTAAAATGTTATTACTAAGATTTTAGACATTAATCACTGTTTTATACAATTAATATTTACTTAGGTTTTACCTTCAGGTTTATTATTTTCTGTGATTAACCTTCCTTTTTACGTATTACATCTTTTGAGATAATTTTCTTTCTGAAGTACATCTTGGGAGGTTTTTTTCGCTTGTTTTTGTTGTTTTGTTTTTTTAATTGAATTTAATTTTTTAAAATTTAAATTAATTAAGTAACATATAATGTGTTATTTGTCTCGGAAGTACAGGTCTGTGTTTCATCAGTCTTATATTGTGCTCATTATAACACATAGCCTCCCTAATGTCCATCACCCCGTTACCCCATCACACCACCCCCCTCCCCTCTAGCAACCCTCAGGTTGTTTCCTAAGATTAAGAGTCTCTCATGGTTCGTCTCCCTCTCTGGTTTCATCTTGTTTCATTTTTTCCGCTCTTCCCCTATGATCCTCTGCCTTGTTTCTTAAATTCCACACATCAGTGAGATCATATGATAATTGTCTTTCTCTGATTGATTTATTTCGCTTAGCATAATGTTTTTGTTTTTGTTTCTGTTTTGTTTTGTTTTTTCTTTTTTTCTAAGTAGGCTCCATGCCCAGCACTGAGCCCAGTGGTGGGTCTTGAATTTATGACCATGAGATCAAGACCTGAGCCGAGATCAAGAGTTGGACACTTCAACTAACTGACTTAGCCACCCAAGCGCCCCAAATATTTGGGAGGTTTTTAAATTTTTTTTTTTTAATTAGAAAACATTTTAATTTAAATTTAATTTAAATTAAATTAAATTTAATTTAATTAGAAAAAATTTTAAAGTAGGCTCAGTTCCCATTGTGGGTCTTGCACTCAGAAGCCTGAGATCAAGAGTTACATGCCTTACTGACTGAGCCAAACGGGCACCCCCTGGGTGGTTTTTTTTTTAGTGAGAGCCTGTTGGTGGCTTAGTTTTTAATCTGAAAATGCCTTTATTTTGCTTTAGGTCCTAACATTTTACTGGGTTTGGAATTCTGTGTTGACAATTATTTTCTCTTAATATTTTGAAAATCTCATTTCATTGTCTTTTAGTTTCTGTTGCTATGTTCAGACCATCAGCTGTCATTTCAGTTGTGATTTCTCCATAGGTAATTGTCTTTTCTCTCTTCCTGCGATTTTACTATGATGTATCGAAGTGTAAGTATTAAAAAATTTATCCTCAGGATTTTCTGGGGTTTCTGACTCGAATGATAACCTTCTGTCTGTTCTTAAAACTGCTCAGCTAGTCTCTTCTCATTCTGTTTCCTCCTTGTAAAACTCTGGTTAGATATATGTTAGAGCTTTGGTCTTTTATTAATTCACCACATATGTGTAGGGTACTCATGCCAAAGGCAGGTGATATAGCAGAAAATAGACAACAGTCTCTTCATCTCATTGAGTTTGTATTTTCAGTTCTGTCTTCAAATATTGCATCTCCCTCATTTCTGTTTTCCTTGTGCAACTCTTACTAGATGTATGTTGGGTCCTTTCATCCTATCCTCTATGCCTCATAATCTCCCGTATATTTCATCTCATAGTTTCTTCATACTGCCTTTTTTTTTTTTTTAAATAATCATCAGGTCTATCTTCCTTTTCATTATTTTTTTTTAGTTGTGTTTAATATGTTTTTTTTTTTTTAAAGGATTTTATTTATTTATTTGACAGAGAGACAGCCAGCGAGAGAGGGAACAGAAGCAGGGGGAGTGGGAGAGGAAGAAACAGGCTCCTGGCAGAGGAGCCTGACGTGGGGCTCGATCCCAGAACGCTGGGATCACGCCCTGAGCCGAAGGCAGACGCTTAACGACTGCGCCACCCAGGAGCCCCGTGTTTAATATGTTTTTTAACCCAGCCATTGAGTTTTTACAATTTTAGTTACTGTATTTTTTAATTTCCAAAAGTTCTGTTTGTTTCCTTTTCAAATCATCTTCATCATTTCTGATTGTCTCTTCTTCCTTCAACATATTCTCAGTGTCTTCTTTTATATCTTTAAACATATTAGCCATACTTATTTTATATTCCCTCTCAGAAAATACTAATACCACAGTTTGATTTCCTGGTTTGTTTGTTCTATGGACTTTAGCTCATGGGATTTTGTTTGTGGGTTTAGTGATTTTTATTAAAATTGTGAGCTCAGGTTACTTGGAACTTTTATCTGTGAGAATTCTTTGAGGCCCAAGTTTACTGTATGTTTCTCCACAGAGGATTTAGGTTGCCTCTTGCTAGGCACTTTGGGCACTATTAAAAGTCAAACTAAATTCTCAATGTAAGGTTTCTTTGGCTGTAATTCTTGGTGTGAATTCAGGCCCCACATTGGGTGAATGCAGGATATTGTTAGGAATTTTCAGGAGACTTTTCTTCCTGTACTTCCCGGCAGCCAAGGGAGAGATAAATACTATCTTCACCATTTCCCCAAAGGCATTGTTTTTTTATATCCTCATAGATGGTTCTGACACTGAAGTTTTCACCTGTTCAAATTCTAGGCTATACCTCCTATTCATTGCATAGAACTTCTCAGTAGCCAGGCCATTAGGCCACAAAAGGCCATTGGATACCCTCAGGACAAACGCTTACTTGTCTGGATCTTAAACTTCTTTTGTTATTTCTGGCTCCTAAGGAATTCTCTTGTTTTGATGCTAATTCAGCCATTACCCCCGCCCCCCATTGCAGATGTTTTTCTGACCTTTTCTGATATTGGAGGTGTTGCTGTAAACTGGTCTCTTCGGTTATTTTTAAAAGCTCCCCGTGTTATTCTGATCTTTATAAAATGTTCATACATATTAAAGCCACAGGGTTGGGGGCATTTATACTGCAAGAAGAAAGCAGATTTAGACACTGATCACTTTCACAGAGAAGGGGAATGATTAAAGGAGGCTGAGGAGAAACCATGAGGAGGAAGGATTAGAACCTGGAAGGCAGGAAATTAGAGAAAATCAAGAAATAAGGACTGGCCTACAATGTCAAGTTCTAGACTGTCAAGTAAGGGTGAAAATTAAGAATAGACAAAAGATCTCTAAGGAGGCCATTGTGAGCCTCTTAATTATCAGCCTATAATGAATTGAGGACTAAATGGGAGTTAATAAGAGGCCATAGTGACTCAGAAGTTTGTGAATGGTAGGAGGGAGTTGGTTTGGTAGCAGGAATGGGGTAATGAGGTGAGAAGAAGAGCCCTGTTAAAAGTTGTTACGGAAAATATGTAATTTATGTTACCTTTGATTTCAGCCTATAACTGGTCCATTGGATGGTCATCTCCTTTTCTTCCTTCAGCACTGTTTTATTCTTGATCAGTATGTTGTTCTTACAATTTTCCTTTAGTCTCATTTTGACAGATACATTATTTTCTTTGAACTTTTCATGTTGAGGTAAAGTAGAAGAGAACTAAAGGTATAGAGTAGAATAATATAATTTAAGAAATCACACTATTTCAGTATTACTGGCATGTGTAATCAAATGCTTAATGGGAACTGAATAGTGGACAACAAGCATATGTAATACTTGTGTATCCTTGTGGCTTACATACATTATTTATTCTTAACATTTCTCTCCTAAAGTCTGAGTTTACTCACGTACTTACTTTATCTGGAAAACAGTACTCCTGCTTATTTTAAACTTCACTCTTAAATTGTCCGGTAAGAAAGTCAACAAGATTACTTTTGGATTACTGTATAGGAAAAGTATTGTTATTGTAGTAGAATATTTGTAGACATCTTTTATAGGTGGTTATTATATGTTTTTGCCATTTTTCAGATGAGAAGAATAAAGTGCTAAGCACTAAGAAAAATTGTAATTCTGTCAGTTCTTAACCCCATCATAAAAAAATACAGCATTTTTAGCACTCGTAAAGAACTTCTATATTATAGGAGGCTGGGAGAATTAAAGAATTAAGTATGACATCTGTGATTCTGCTGAGATTTTTTTCTCAATTAAAATACTTTTTGTTACAATTTCTTATTAACATGCTTATTTTAGTTTGCTTTTCATTTGTCTTGTTTTAAGATTGTAAGTAGGAAGCACTCAAGTGAGGAAGCTCAGGTTAGCTTGCTTAGTATTAATCCATTATTTCTCCTTTGGAAATGCATATATTGTATAGGCAAACTACTTACGTGTATTGTAATTTAAATTTTTCTAAAATATATGCCGCTTACATATTTACATTATACACCTTACTTAAGTGCTGCTTATATAATTGATTTTTACAGACCTAAAAGTATTGAATAAATAGTGCTTGTTACCTTTATTTATTTCCTTATTTAATTTAGAAAAGCTTTTATTTATTTATTTGAGAGGGAGAGAGAGAGAATGCCAGTGTGACCTAGCCAGTGCGAGGGCATGCGCTCGCAGGAGCAGGGAGAGGGAGAAGCTCACTCCCTGCTGAGCAAAGAGCCTGACCTGGGGCTCAATACCATGATGCTGGGGATCATGACCTGAGCCAGAGGCAGATGCTTAACCTACTGAGCCATGCAGACACCCTGCTTGTTACTTTTAAACAAGTTTTGGGGAGGAAATAAATTCTGTTTTTTGGGGGGGGTTATTCATGTTTTAGTAATCTCTACACCCATCATGGAACTTGAACTCCTGGCCCTGAGATCAAGAGTCTTATGCTTCACCAGCTGAGCCAGCCAGGAGCCCCAGGGAGGAAACAAATTCTGATTTTAGTATTCATAGTTTATGTCTTGTAGAGATTCAGAGTACCTCTATAGTTGATCCAAAGTGTTTTTGAGCAAATAGTAACTCTGGAACCAAGAAAAGTTATTGTAATATTCTTTCCCCCCCAAAGTTGTATTGGCTGTTAAGGAGGGATAAGGCATAGAGAATCTTTTTTTTTTTTTGGGCAGCATATCAATCATTGTTAAACGTATGACTGTATTCTGTTTAGTTAGTTAGTATTGCGGCATCTCAGTCGTTAGGTGTCTGACTTTTGGTTTTGGCTAAGGTTATGATCGCAGGGTCCTGGGATCAGGCTCCACACTCAGTGGAGAGTCAGCTTGAAGATTCTCTTTCCCTCTCCCTCTATCCTTCCTCCTCACTTGTGTGTGCTCGCTCTCTCTCTCTCTCTCTCTCTCTCGCAAGTAAGTAAATCTTAAAAAAAAAAAAAAGAAAGAAATGTTTATTTTATTGGTCAGTTTCTCTCAAGTTACCCATTGCTGTTTATAATGTTTTGTCTTACTCACCAAGAGCACTTATAAAAGGGGGATTTTGTTCTGGAAAATTTTAGCCAAATTCTCTTTTCTTAGAATGTTTAAAATTTAAATGTAAAGGCAGTTAGAATGTATTGTTATAAAAGAAACGAATTGTTTTTTAAATTATAGCATAATTCTGAATAGTTCAACAACAGTTAATACAATGAACATTTAAGTGCTCCTTAAGCCCATTTCTCTGAGAGCAAGACAAAATTGAAACTGCGAATATACATTAGTGTGTTTTCTTTATGTAATTCTGAATTTTATGTAAATGAATTTGTGGAATTAATCACTGTGGAAGGAATCCTTTTTGTCCTTCCCAGGTGAAGCTCCCATAGGTACAGTTGGGTTGTCCTTCTGGGTTGCTTTAAGGGCACTTTAGCAGTTTTAAAAACTTAAGTACTAATTTCATAGCTAGTGTCAGCTGAATTTATTGAAGTAGGTCAGACTCTGGATAGAAACTTGTTTCTCAACCCTAAAGAGAGTCATTATCCATTCTTCTATTTGTTAGAGAATGGTAATAAATTCTTCCACATTGACCACATGTCTAGAGCAATTTCAGAAAATCTAGATAGTTGGATTTTGTCAGGTGTAGAAAATGACCTAAGATCCTCTCTTATTATCCCAGTGGAACCAAACAAACAAATAAAAACAAAACAAACAAAAAATAGAAATCAAATCCTCCCCCCACAAAAGAAGCCATAGATAATGGTTGTATTCCTTAAAATAGAAACACACACACACACACACACACACACACACACACACACATTCCTATCCTACAAAATACACATGAAAAAATTACAGTTCATTGGGGATATATTTTTCCTTTTTTTTTAAAAAAAAAAAACAGGTTATTTTACCTCTCCTGCGCAGTTAATTAAATAAGTTTTTAATGAATGTATGTACATAGCAATATGTTTCCTTTGAACTCGAAAAACATATTCTCTTGTTCATAGGAACTGAAATTCTTACTTGGGTGGCAATTAGGAAATAGTATAGTCATGGGACAAAATACGTGATACTGAAAATATGTTTGTTTTTTTTTTAAAGATTTTATTTATTTGCGAGAGAGGATGAGTGAGAGAGAGAGAGAGAGCATGAGAGAGGGGAAGGTCAGAAGAAGAGGCCGACTCCCTGCCCAGCAGGGAGCTCGATGCAGGACTCGATCCTGAGACGCCAGGATGATGACCTGAGCTGAAGGCAGTCACCCAACCAACTGAGCCACCCAGGTGCCCTGAAAATATAAGTATTATGAGGAGTAAATAATTAGTGAACACTGGGGGTACCTGGGTGACTCAGTCAATTAAGCATCTGATTTTGGCTCAGATCCTGATCACAGTGTCCTGGGATCAAGCCCCAAGTTGGGCTTTGTGCTTGACAGGGAGCCTGCTTCTCCCTCTCCCATCGTCTGTCCCCCTGCTTGTGCTCTCCCTCTTTCTCTCAAATAAGTTAAAAAAAAAATCAGTGAACAGTGTGTTTTTAATTTACAAGAAAGGTTTCATGGAGAATTTGGAATTTGAGGTGATTCTTAAAGATTGGCTATGAGTTGATGGAAGGGATGTATAAACAGGGAGTAAGCAGCCTGAACAGAGGCTTGGAGTTTTAAAGTCTCCGACAATAACTTAAAGATATTCTGTGCAAGAACCAATAAATGGGGATTGTATTAGAATGGTCAGCATAATTTGGTCTGCCATCACAAATTGCTTAATCTTGCACATATGGTAAATGCAAAATCAGGGATTCAAAATTTCAAGTCTTTTGAACTTAAAATCCTTGCTATATCACGCTGATAATATCAGTATTCTTGCTTCAGCATCACTCATTGAATCTACCAGGTGCCATTACGTCTGAGAACACAAAAATGAAAAAGGTAACGGTATTTTTTGAGAGAGGGACAGGTGTGTGTGTGTATGTGTATACATATGTCTATGTACTGTGGGCAATTGCTTGTAACAGTCACTCTCTATATATGCTTTGGAGATGTTCATCTGCTTTTCCCATGATTATCTCAACAGTGGGGATATCTCCTTGGGTAAAGATGCTAGCCATTAAAGAATATCGGTATAATGTAGTTGTTACATGCAAAAAGCCGTACTTAATGTAGTGTTCCAAAACTGGAGAAAATCTGGGTTGAATTTGAGTGACTGTTAATATCATTCTCCAAGGTGGCATTAATTAATAACTAATGGATTATTGAGTATATTTGACTGTATGTGATTTTCAATTGCTGATTTAAAAACCTGTGACCTAACTGTATGTCTCTGGGCTTCTCACAGTTTTGTAGTTACCTGCTAGTTAAATAGTGGATGTTTACTGTTTACTAAATGAAATTAACTTTATATCATTTAACATGACTTAAGGTTAATAACCTACTGAACAACCAAGTTCTGAGCAATATAAAGTAGGAGTTAAAAGCATGGATTATGGAGCCAGTTTGCCTGGGTTCAACTCCAGACTCTGCTATTTGATGGCTGGGTGAATTGCCTGTTTTTTCAGCTGTAGAGTGGGGATAATAATAATACTTAACTTCATTGATGTATCTGGCACATAGTAGGTGCTATCAATTGTTACTAAAGATTTATTATCCTGTATTAGCAATTTTGAAATTAAAAAAAATGCTGTAAACCGACAGTCTTTATATCAATCATTTGACAGCAAAGCCTGACCTAACAAATATCTTTGTAACATATAGTCTGGTTTTGGTTCTATACTTGACCTTCAGTTATTTATATTTAGTTTGCAAAAGCCCCTTGTAAAATATGGGTACTCATTATTGTTTTATGATATTTATTGGACAGTATAATTGATAGTCTTTCTCATGAAGTAAAAATAAACTTGGATATTTTATGATTAGTGTTATTAACTAATTAATGTTAACTATAGCTTGTATTTTTTTTTTAAGGTTTTATTTATTTATATGACACAGGGAGAGAGGGAGAAAGCAAGCACAAGCAGGGGGAGCGGCAGGCAGGGGAGAAGCAGGCTCCCCACTCAGCAAGGAGCCTGATGTGGGACTGGATCCCAGGACCCTGGGATCATGACCTGAGCCAAAGGCAGATACCTGACCGACTGAGCCACCCAGGTGCCCCTACGTAGATCCTGTTTTTAATGTGCTGAGGCTTAGGGAGGTTAAGGAATTGGTCCAAGGTCACACAATAACTCAGTGTACTAGCAGTGCTAGGATTCACACCTCATCTCTGCTATTTGGTACTGTCTGTGTTCTTTTCTTTAACCTACACTGCTTTAACCTATACTGCTTTTCTATAATTTGGAAAATTTTCATAAGGAAATTAATATCATTTATATATTAAAGTATATTGTTGTCTCGCTCTTTTTACCTTTCGTCTAGGTGCTGGAAAACCCCCTATGTTTGGTGATTATGAAGCTCAGAGACACTGGCAAGAAATTACTTTTAATTTACCAGTCGAACAATGGTATGGATTATTTTAAATTGATTTTATTGTTTATCATAGTTAATACAGATTATTTAAGATAATTTAAAAGGAAAAGATGCTATTCATCTTCAGCATCCTTCTCTTCTTGTATTACCTGCATATGTAGGCTCATCTTTGAAACTTTATACTCCTGAAAGTTACCCATGTACTCAGCAGCTTTAATATGCTAAGAACTTTGAGGATAGAACACTATGCCTTAGAAGCTCCTCTGGACATAAACTAAAGAACCATCCTGGGCTAACAGTATTTTTTCTGGTGGTTTTGCAAAGTTTCTTCATTAGGAATGAATGAGATATGAACGAGCAGTAGCATAGTGGTCCTGTCTCTACTGTTTACTACCTGTGTGACCTTTGGTGAAATTATTTAACTTTCCCTGCCATGGTTTTATCACTTGTAGAGTGGAAATGATAGAGTACATATTTCACTGGATTAATGCAAGGATTGAATAAAATGATACATGTAAAGCACTTAGACTAGTGTCTGCAACAAAGTGAGCTTTTGGGAAATGTTAGGTGTGGTTATATCTTTACAGAAATTTGTGCCTGTCTCATTTTTATTGAATATATTCTGGTAACAATAAATGACATTTATTGACTTATTGGATGCCTAAAAGATCATTTTATTAGAGACTGGCTGTACAAACTGTTTGCATTGTTCTGTTAATTGCTTTAGTCACTGCTTTTTTTTTTTTTCCCCTGTATGTTGGTAAATTATTCGAGTCATTAGAATCCAAAAGAACTCTTTCATGGGATTTTATGTGAGGAAATTATATAATATTTTTTTTTTCAAAGTTAAAGTACATTTGTTACTGTTTTTAAATTGAAATATAATTGACATAAAAAATCATGTTAGTTTCAGGTGTGATTTAATATTTTTATACTTATGAAATGATCCCCATAAGTCTAGTCACCATCTGTCACCATACAAACTTATTATATTATTGACTATAATCCCTATGCTGTACATTATATCCCCATGATTTACTTATTTTATAGTTTGTACCTCTTAATCCCCTTCACCTATTTTGTCTAACCCCTTCCCACTCTGATAACCAACAGTTTGTTTCCTATCTATATGAATCTATTTTTGTTTTGTTTTCTTCATTTGTTATCTAGATTCCATACATAAGTGAAATCACACAGTATTTATCTTTCTCTGTCTGACTTGTTTCACTCAGCGTAATACCCTCTAGGTCCATCCATGTTGTTGCAAATGGCAAGAATTTGTTTTTGTTTTTGTTTTTTTTTGTGGCTGAGTAATATTCCACGGTATATATTCAGTTGACCCCCCCCTTTTTTTTTAAGTTTTATAATTTAAGTGATCCTTACACCCAACGTGGGGGTTGAACTCTCAACCCTGAGACCAAAGAGTTGGATGCTCTACCAACTGAGCCAGCCAGGCACCCCTATTTTGTTGACCCTTGAACAACACAGGTTTGAATGAACTACAAAGGTCCACTTAAATGTGGATTTTTAAAATAAATATAGTACTATCAATGTATTTTCCCTTCCTTATGATTTTAATAGCATTTTCTTCTCTCTAACTTACTTTATTGGAAGAATACAATATGTAATACATAAAACATACAAAATATGTGTTAATCAACTGTTTATGTTATTGGTAAGGTTTCCAGACAACAGGCTATTAGTAATTAAGTTCTAGGGAGTCAGAAGTTATACATGTGTTGGGTCGAGGCCCCTAACCTCTGTATTGTTCAAGAGTTAACTTGTATACCACATCTTCTTTATCTGTTTATCTAGCAATAGATACTTAGGTTGGTTCCATATGTTAGCTATTGTAAATAATGCTATAATGAACATAGGGATGCATATATCTCTTTGAATTGGTGTTTCTGTTTTCTTTGGATAAATACCTAGAAGTAGAATTGCTGGATTGTATGCTAGTTCTATTTTTAATTTTTTGAGGAACCTTCGTGCTGTTCTCCATAGTGGCTGCACCAAGTTATATTCCCAGCAGTTCATGGATTCCCTTTTTTCCATGTCCTTACCAACACTTGTTTCTTACCTTTTTTTAATATTAGCCAGTCTGACCAGTGTGATGAGATGATACCTCATTGTGGTTTTGATTTGCATCCTTCTGATTGTTAGTGATGTTGAGCATCTTTTCATGTGCTTATTGGTCATCTGTATGTCTTCTTTGGAAAAATGGCTATTTAAGTCCTCTGCCCAGCTTTTAATTGGGTTTTTTTTTTTATATAAGTTGTGTAAATTCTTTATATATTTTGGATATTAACCCCTTATTGGATATATGATTTGCAAATATCTTCTCCCATTCAGTTGGTTGCCTTTTTGTTTTGTTGTTGATTTCCTTCATTATGCAAAAGCTTTTTAGTTTGATGTAATCCTGTTTGTTTATTTTAGCTTTTGTTATCCTTGCCATAGGAGACTGTTCCAAAAATACAGTGCTAAGGCTGATGTCAAAGAACTTACTGCTTATGTTTTTTTCTAGTAGTTTTATGGTGTCAGGTCTTATATTCAAGTTTTTAACACATTTTGAATTTATTTTTGTGTATGGTATAGGATAGTGGTCCAGTTTAATTCTTTTGCATGTAGCTGTCCAGTTTTCCCAACACCATTTATTGAAGAGATTGTCATTTCCCCATTGTATATTCTTACATCCTTTGTCATAGATTAATTGACCCTATATCCATAGGTTTATTTCTGGGCTCTCTATTCTGTTCCATTGATCTTTGTGTCTGTTTCATACTAGTACTATACTGTTTTGATTATTATAGCTTTGATAGTTTGAAATCAGGGAGTGTGATACCTCCAGCCTTGTCTTTTCTCAAGATTGCTTCGGCTATTTGGGGTCTTCTGTGGTTCCATAAACATTTTAGGATTCTTCGTTCTTGGTCACTGCTTTTATGTAATTCATTTATGAGAGAGTTTCAAGCATGAACTTCATATTAAACTCCCTATTAATAGGTTGGTAGGCTGTACCCTAGTCAGAGAGCATTTAAAATAGAGATCAGATAAATATTTGGCACTATTCTTTATTGTACTATTTTGAGCATCTTTCATATCCTCGTACAATGATTTAACCAATGAGTATTATTGTTCCAGTTATTAGTACATTCTTAATGTGTTTTTCTCTTGCTTGATTGATAGAATAAGGTAATGTTTGCTGAGGGAAACCAGCTCATTGCTTTTGAGTTTTGTAATTCGTTTTTATTCCTTTGTAAAAATTGAATGGATAAGATAATTGTATTTTTGGCTATTCTCTGGTAAGTACTTCGCAAAGATTTTCGTATAAAAGTAATTGTGATATTTAGTATTGAAAGATTAGAGAAAAGTAATAAATTGCAGTATTTGGCTTAATGTTAGTGGAGAAAACATTGATTCCAGGAGTGAGAATATAATCTCAATTCAGTATGGAGGGTGGGTTATTCTAATACATATATCTCATTTTTCAGTTTTCTGTACCAGTTGTCTCCTACCTTGGCCCAGATAATCAAGAGTTGACTATATGTATACATTTTCATTCTTTTTCTTTGTTTAAAAACCAGAAATGTATACCTCAGATATAATTATGTGATTCAGTTTTAACTCTGGTCTGTGAGTCTTAAATATTATGACATGTCTAAAGTAATCATGGTGGTAAATCTTATAGTGTTGAAATCTTTATTAAGCAGTGGGTAGCATGAGAATACTGAATGGTAGGCTCAGAAACAGAGACATATGGTATAAAGAAGTATGATTTATCATTATTCGATCGTGCAATACTTAACAAATTTCATAGGAAATCCAAGAAATATGATTTAGTATAATAAATGTCAGGAATTTTCTCTTTATGAGTGGATAGACGAGAAAAGCCAAAAATGTACACCTGGCAATTCTAAGAGAAACTGATCTGTTTCAGATTCATGTTTGAAAGGTGTGATTTCTTATTTTTTTACTTCAGTTTTCCAAGAGTAAAGTCTTTCTCTTTTTACCTAGAGAGTAAGCTATAGTGTAATTAGTCAAAACTCTTTCCGGGTGACATAGTTGTTTAAAGTAGGTTATCAGGATTGGTCATGTTAACTTTAAAGGTGTTAATTTTGATAATTCTAAATTAAAAGAAAACTTTTATTATTTATTCATTGTGTATTATTTTAAGAAGGAAAATAGAATTTATTTATTTAATTTTATGATAAATTTTATATGAAAATTCCTTATGTGTGGAATCAGGAGCAGTTTTGGCATCAAGTAATAGAAAACTTGAGTAATAGTAGCTTAAGCAATAAAATAATTCAATTATCTCAAGAAGTAGGTCATTGTAATGCTGGTAAAGTGGCTTAGTAATAGCAATCCAGGACTCAGGCTTTTTCCATTCCTTTCTTCTTGGCATGTTGGCTTTTCATCCTGAGCGTACTCACTCCATGGTCAGTAGATGACTGCTCAGGCTACAAGCATTGTAACTTTATACAGCCATGTTCAAGGCAGGAATAATAGCAATACCTTCTTTCTACCTTTCTTTTTGTCAAGGAGCAAAATCTTTCCCACTAAATTTAAAGCAATTATTATTAAAAAAGAAATGGTTGGCTCAGTGCAGGCATGGTTTCTACCTGGGGCTAGGGAAGGAGTCTGCCTAACGTGAGCTTGTTGCTTTCTAAATGAAATCACAGTTTTATAAATCAGGAGAATTGGGCATGGATATTTATTGCAGCATTGTTTATAGTATTGAGAAACCTGAAATACTCCAAAATATCTCTTAGTAGGGGAATGATGAAATAAAGTATATCTTCCCTGTGCACATGTGTTTTCTAGGTAGATTCTTAGAGGTGGAATCTCTGAAGTAGTTTTAATGGATACCAACACCAGAATATCTTCTTTCCACATACCATAATAACACTGGACTTTTAAAATTTCTATTTCCTTGAGTAGTGTGATATTGAACATCTTTTAATATATTTGCTGATTAACATATTTCTTCTCAAATTTGCATAGTCATATCTTTTTTCCATGTTTTTGGTGGGTTGCTGATCTTTTTTTATAATAATTTGTACGATTTTTAAATAAAGTTACAGAAGTCCCCCATTACCCGTGGGGGATAAGCCCCAGTACCCCCAGTGGATACCTGAAACTATGGATAATACCAAGCCCTATAGGCTGTGTTTTTTCCTATACGTTCATACCAGTGATAACATTTAATTTGTAAATAAGCAAAGATTAGTAACAATAACTAGTAATAAAATAGAACAATTATAACAGTGTACTGTAGTAAAAGTTACATGAATGTGTTTCTCTCTCAAAATATCTTATTGGACTATACTCACCTTTCTTCTTGTGATGATGTGAGATGATAAAATGTCTATGTGATGAGATGAAGTGAGGTGAATGACATAGGTGTTGTGATATAGCATTAAGCTACAGTTGACCTCCCACTATCCTCAGGAGTCTGCAACTGCTTGCAGACTGCATTGACCACTGGTAACTGAAATCACAGAGAGTAAACTGTGGATAAGGGAAGATTACTGTATATTAATTTTCTGTGCTGTGTTAACAAATGACCACAAATGGTAATTACTTAAACACATATTTTTTTCACATAGATTTTTTTTAGGTCAAAAGTCTAGACATGACTTAGCTTGATACTCTTCTCAGAGCCTCCAAAGGCTGCATGCAATCCAGTTGTTAGCTGGGGCTCTTGTCTTCTCAGAGGTTCAACTGTGGAAGCAACCATTTCCAAGGTACCTCTGGCTGTTGGCAGAATGAATTTTCTTGCATCTGTAAGACTGGGGGCTTCAGTTTCTTGTTGGAAGCTACTCTCAGCTCCTAGAGTTTACTTGCAATTTTTTGCCATGTGGCTTCTCCAATATGGTCACTTACTAAAACACGACAGCTTGCCTCTTCAAAGTCAGTAAAAGGGAGTCTCTTTAGCATACTTCCTAACAAGACAGAATCTTATGTATACATAAAACATAAGCACAGGAGTGACATCTATTACCTTTGCCATATTCTGTTGATTACGAGCAAGTCATAGGTCTTGCCAACGCTGGGGGGGTGGATTGTACATCCTCAGGGGTACGAACAACAGAACATCCCTATAAAATCTGTCTGCTACAACAGTATTCTATGTTTTAATAATTTTTCTTGTGTGTGTGTATGTATAAAATAAATATCTTCTGTTTGTTCTTATCTTTAAACTTTTCTTATGGTGTCTTTTGTCGTATAAAAATTTTACATTTTGATGTGCAGAAGTCCTTTGAACTATTGTTGAAACCCTTGCAAGTTTGAAACTATTTCACAGTAAAATGTGTATTTTTTAAAAGCAAAAATACCCATGACTGTGGGTTGTATATTAGAAAAAATTGTATCTTGAAGTTAATGATAACACTCTTGAATGTAATTTCATAATTCATATGGCAGCCACATTTTTTCTGACAAAACGTCTGAAATTATATGCGAATTTGTTGGGAAAATACATTTCAACATATTGATAGCATTTATACAACTTTTCAGATATATCTAAAATATATAAAACAGGAGAATTAAGTAGTCGCTTTGTTTCTACTAGTAGATTTTGCAGCTTTACTTGAAACATTTTATTTATTTTTTAAAGATTTTATTTATTTGAGAGAGAGAGAGAGTGAGCAGCAAGAGAGAAGGAGCAGGGGGAGGGGCAGAGGGAGAGGGAAAAGCAGACTCAGGGAGCCTGACATGGGGCTGGATACCAGGATCATGACCTGGGCTGAAGACAGATGCTTAACTGACTGAGCCACCCTGGCGCCATACTTGAAGCATTTTAAAGCTACTTTTTCCATAAAGGTTGTTAGTCCTGTCATTCTTTCTTCCCAATTCAACCAGTGGCTTTATTGTTAATTTGTATCTTTGCTGTCAGTGCCTCTTTTACTTATCTCCAGAGGATCTCAAGGTTCAAGTAAACAAAAAATAGCTTTTGTTTTATGAGAAACAGAAAAGCAAATGAAATTGTATTGGTCAAAGTGGTTTTCCATTGCTAGATCCATTTTGTGGCTAGTAGGCAATTAGAACTACTATTGTGTACTTGCTGTGTGTCAGGCAATGATTTAACAGCTTTATGTATTTAACCCAATCCTTCAACAGCTGTGTGAGGTTGATGCAATAAAACTTTATTCCTGTGTCCTTGGTAATAAGGTGAATTTGGAAATAACACAGTTGGTGCCTGTCTTCAGAGGGCGTTGGAGGAGTGAGTCCTCTGGTCTCCACACTTGGCCTGGCCAGTTTCCCAGATTCAGGCTGTCAAAAGGGGCTCCAACTAACCTGGAGATTCTTGGACTCACTGCCTCTTGGCTTCAAGTGCCAGCCAGATATAGGACCTAGGGTGATTGGCATGGATGTTGCTCCTGGAGTGGACAGCTTCCGCCAGATGGTACATACTATAGTACTCTATGTCCAGATCTCTTGGTTGTGTAGCATGCCTTGATCATTTTATTAATCCCCATCCCTTCCTTTCAAACCTACATTTTATGTGACTAGGCAAAGCAGACCTGAAGATGAACAATAGATTATTTAATGAGATTGAATGTCAATTTAAAAGAAAGAAAATTTAATCCCAAATTAAGAGATTGTGACACTAAAAAATTGTGACCCATTTGAAATGGGTTATGAACACTGATTATTTGTGGGTTATATAGTTTGATCTCCATTACTGTAAATTATTCTTAGGACTGAGAAAATTAGTTGGATAGAAGAAGATCCTTAGTTATAAAGGATATAATTAAGGAATCTGTTTATATAAACTTGGTTTTCATTTATTCAGTCATAGCAGTTGTATATCTTGCCTTCCCATTCTGGCCAACTGTAGAAGTCTATTGATTTATGGATGTTAGACCTAGTTTTCTTCCTCAGTTCACAGAATCTTGCATATAATAGGCCTTCATTATAAGTTGGTTGAATTGTTTTCAAAGTCTTATTAAAAATCTACCTGTTCTGGGGTGCCTGGCTCTCTTAGTTGGTAGAGCACATGACTCGATCTCGGGGTTGTGAGTTTGAGCCCCACGTTGGGTGTAGAGATTTACTTAAAAATCTTAAAAAAAAAAAAAAGTCTGCCTGTTCCTTGAGGTATTTCTCTTTCCATAAATCAAATCTTTGTGTGTTCTTTGACATTGATATTTTTACTTTTTTAAATTGTGATTTTATATTGTTTCTCTAATTTGTTAGATGATCAGAAGTAAATTGTCTCTTGTTACCTTTTTTTTATTGTATACTGTTAATTATCAGTTTACTCTATTACTAGAGTGACAGTAAGTTGCAGTTTGCTTGGGACAGTCTTGGTTTACATTTCTTGTTTTGGCTTAATTATTAATAACTTCTTTTATTCTCAAGGGTGCCATGGTTTGTTTGCTTGTTTATTTATTTATTTAAAAGATTTTTAAAATTTATTTGACAGAAAGAGAAAGCGCAAGCAGGGGGAGCACAGCAGGCAGAAGGAGAGGGAAAAGCAGGCTCCTGGCTGAGCAGGGAGCCTGATGCGGGCCTTGATCCCAGGACCCTGGGATCATGACCTGAGCCAAAGGCAGATGCTTAACCAGCTGAGCCACCCAGGTGCCCAAGAGTGTCTTGGTTTAGACAATAAATTATTTACTTACTGTACTCAAAAACTTTTAATTGTGATTTCACAAAAAATTTTAAGCGAAGGGGAATAGATAAAAGTTTAGATGAATTTTTTTTACCTTGCATAACATTTTTTATTTTAATTATATTAAATTAGATGTTAAATTATAAGTATTTCTTGAATATTGATTAATGGAATGTTGCTTTTTTTTCAGGTATTTTAACAGTAGTGATAACAATTTACAGTATTGGGGATTGGATTATCCACCTCTTACGGCCTATCATAGTCTTTTATGTGCCTATGTGTAAGTCTTTCTTACTTTTTTTTTTTTATTTTTGAGAGAGAGAGAGAGAAAGAGAAAGAGCATGTGCGAGTGAGGGGAGGGGTAGGGGGAGAGGGAGAGAGAATCCTAAGCAGGCTTCAGGCTCAGCACGGAGCCTGATTTGGGCCTTGACCCCACGACCATGAGGTCGTGACCCGAGCTGAAATCAGGAGTAGGTTGCCTAATCAACTGAGCTACCCAGGTGCCCCAGTTTTTCTTCCTTTATGTAAACTCTAAATACCTATGCCTTTAGCAGGTTTAGTAAGAAACAGTGCAATCTGGCTTTGTCGAATAGGAGAACAGATTGTAGCTACTTTTGCATTGTGGTTTGTAAAGCACCATACCTGGGGTGTCTGGGTGGCTCATTCGGTTGGGTGACTGCCTTTGGCTCAGGTCATGATCCCAGGGCCTCGGGATCGAGTCCCGTGTCAGGCTCCCAGCTCATCCAGGAGCCTACTTCTCCCTCTGCCTGCCGCTCCCCCTGCTTGTGTGCTTTCTCTCTTTCTCTGTCAAATAAATAAATAAAATCTTAAAGAAAAAAACAGCATTATACCTTTGCAATTGGGTTGTAAGTAAGTTAACTATCAAAGTTTGAACATTTCCATATTGAAGGACAGGCTAGAAAGAAATGTAAAAATTTCTCTTTGTTTTGAATCAAGATTCTACCAATTACACAGGGACTACTGATAAATATATCTAATATGGTTAGTTGTGTATAGCGAAGCTTTTTTTCTGGAATGGACTATTTATATTTTGTAAAAATTAGCTTCCTGGATTAAAAATAAGTCCTCAAAGTTCATGATAATCAGATATACTTTGCAGTGTTCAGAGTAATGTAATATGGTTGAAAAGTTATCTTTAACAATTATGTTCAGTTTTATGCAAAGATTTATAATTAGTAGCTATTATTGCCAGCTGTTATAACTGAGAAGATTATAAACTATAAAACATGATTCTTTAGTAGTAACCAAAGGATAAATCAAATAAATAAATAAATAAATAAATAAATAAATAAATGTGACACATCAGATTGTTTTTACACTGAAAGAATTGTGAAGGTAGGGCTTTTCGTGACATGTTACATGGTTTTGTTGGAAGGTGAGGTAGACCCCATGTTATAGCTTAAGTCAGTTTCACATGGTTAAATAAAAAGAGTAAAGCTTACGCCTCGACTCACTTTATAAGAGCAACATCCACTTCTTGAGATAGAGTCATATGTCCTCAGATGTCCCTATTGCTAAAAGTGACGAGTAATGCTGTATATGTGCTTTGATTTTTAGGGCAAAGTTCATAAATCCAGACTGGATTGCTCTCCATTCATCACGTGGATATGAGAGTCAGGCACATAAGCTCTTTATGCGCACCACAGGTAAAAGCAATAAGGTGTTGATTTTCTAAATCAAATTTTGATTTTTAAAAAAAGTTTTGGACAAACTGATAAACCATTACTGTTCTTACTGACTCTTAATATTGTGTAACTATATGTATACATATATATGTATAATACATGACCAAATGTTTATGTAAGCTAAAGACAAGAATCTTTGTGGGTGCTTTTCACTTATTACTATCTCAATTCTTTCAACACCCAAGTGAGCTAAATACTATTATTAACTTTACTTTAATCTGAGGAGGTGGAGGCACAGTTGAGTCATGGTAATAGCTTACCTGAGGTCAGATAGCCATATATGAAGTTCTAGTTGTTTGCTGCTTTAATATCTTAATTCCACATCCCTTTCACCTTTTTCTCAAAGTAAACCTTTTGGTTGTATCTCATACATTGTATTGCTGTGCATTTTTGCTAAATTAAATAATCCATTCAACAAATGTTTATTGAGCATCTATTGTGTGGTGTTCTAAGAGCTTGAAAGTAATAAGAGATTTCTTTAAAAGCTTTTTTGTTATAAGTTTATTTATTTAAGTAATCTACACCCAATGTGGGGCTCAAACTCACCACCCCGAGATCAAGAATTGTGTGCTCCTCCGACTGAGCCAGCCAGGTGCCCCTGATTTCCTCTTAATTTTTTTTAAAGATTTATTTATTTATTTCAGAGAGAGCATGAGCAGGGGGAGAGGCAGAGGGAGAGGGAGAGAGAAAATCTCAAGCTGACTAAAAGCTGAGCATGGGGGCGCCTAGGTGGCACAGCGGTTAAGCGTCTGCCTTTGGCTCAGGGCGTGATCCTGGAGTTATGGGATCGAGCCCCACATCAGGCTCTTCCGCTATGAGCCTGCTTCTTCCTCTCCCACTCCCCCTGCTTGTGTTCCCTCTCTCGCTGGCTGTCTCTCTCTGTCAAAGAAATAAATAAAATCTTTAAAAAAAAAAAAAAAAAAAGCTGAGCATGGAGCCTGATGCAGGGCTCCATCTCACCACCTGAGATCATGACCTGAGCTGAAATCAAGAGTTGGACTCTTTTTTTTTTTTTCTTTAAGATTTTATTTATTTGAGAGAGTGAGAGAGAGCTTGAGAGTGGGGTGAGGGGTAGAGGGAGAATCAGACTCCCCATTGAGCAGGGAGTCCAATGTGAGGCTCAATCCCTGGACCCCAGGATCATGACCTGAGCCGAAGGCAGGTGCTCATCCAACTGAGCCACCAGGTCACCGCCCCCCGCCCTCCCCCATTTCTTTAAAAGCTTTGCATGATTTAGACTTTAATGCTCTTCTCCACCTTATCCTTAATTAGTTTAAATTTACTCAGGGTTTGTTTGCTTTATCATTCATCCAGTCATGGAATCTCAGGCCTAAGAGATTATCCTGCCTGTCTTCCCTCTGCCGTACCATTCTCCTTTCCCCCTCATCAGTACTTTAATCCTCTCTGAACTTCATACTCACTGGAAGATTACTTAACTTCTGAAACAGTACCTGTGTCTGCAGGGAACTCACAGCCTTTAGAAACAGTCTCTTCTATTTTCAGAGAGCCCTAGTCATTAAACGTTTTCTTCTTTTCTTTTCCTTTTTTAAAAGATTTATTTATTTATTATTTATTTTTTTAAAGATTTTATTTATTTATTTGATGGAGAGAGAGACCGAGAGAGAGACAACACAAGCAGGGGGAGTGGGAGAGGGAGAACCTGGCTTCTTGCTGACCAGGGAGCCCGATGCAGGGCTCGATCCCAGGACCCTGGGATCATGACCTGAGCTGAAGGCAGACGCTTGACGGCTGAGCCACCCAGGTGCCCCTGTTTATTTTGAAAGGTAGAGAGAGAGCATGCATGAGTGGGAGGGGCAGAGGGAGAGGGAGAGAGAATCCCAACCAGACTCCATGCCAAGAATGGAGCCGACATAGGGCTTGATCTCACGACCCTGAGACCGCAACGCCATCAGAAACCAAGAGTCAGTCACCCAACTGACTGCTCCACCCATGCACCCCTAAGCACTTCCTTCTTATGTTATACCTCCACTCATCACTTTAGGTTCTGTTTCCTTGGGCTACATAGAACAGGGCTGACCCTACTGACATTTGAAGTCACCTCTTCTCCAGGTTAAATATTCTTAGATACGTTAACTATTTCTTAGATGGCCAGCTTGTTGAATGTAATTATGGCTTGCAGCCTCAGGTTGTGCTCCGTTGAATATATTCCATTTTGTTGGTATCATCTTAAACGTGGTATCTAGAGCTAAAAATAGATTGCATGCATCTAAAACTGACAGTTTACTGTCATTTACCTTATTTTGGACACTAGTGTGAAACAAGAAAAAAATAGGCTCTTTGGATGGCTATGTTGTATTTGAAGAACTTAATGTATTTGTTTTTCTTTGTTCTAAAAGGACTGAACATTGCAAATTAGAATTTTTTTTTTTTTAATTTTAAACTTTGTTTTCAGTTTCCCTCTTACCTGGGTCTGTCAAGTTCTTTATATGCATTAAGTAGCAAAAGTTTATGCCGTTTTTATAAATATTAACATTTAATAAAATAATTCTTACATGATTTGCCACATTTGAGGTACACTTCACACCAGATAATTTGGAGTGTACAGATGCTGGGGAAAAATGCTGTTTTCCTTTTCTTAGAGTATTCTTAATTTTTATGTCTCAAAGCAAAGAGGGAATTAGTTTTGGATACATCTGATTGATTTAATGTGTGAATTTGTTAGAGAAAATTAAGAGACTCTTAATCATAATTGTAGCACCTTAGAAATTGAAATTGGGCACAGGTAAAGGAACGAATGGGAAGGGCTAGATGTAAAGGCCTTGTTCAGAGTGGCTGAGAGCCTTCTGTTAACAGAATTCCCACTTGAGGTTGGAAGGGGGGAGGGCGGTATTTAATAGGTTATTGTAAATCCTGATGAACTCATGTTTAAAATGATTTACTTTTTTTTTCAGTGTTAATTGCTGATTTGCTGATTTATATACCTGCAGTGGTTTTATACTGTTGTTGTTTAAAAGAAATCTCAACCAAGAAAAAGGTAAGGTTTAAAGCACCCTGAAATGTCATCTCTGCAGTGTTTTATTGGCTTAAGTATCAAAGTATAGAGCTTCGGGGCGCCTGGGTGGCTCATTTGTTAAGCATATGCCTTTGGCTCAGGGTGTGATCCCCGCGTTCTGGGATCGAGCCCCACATCAGGCTCCCCCGCTGGGAGCCTGCTTCTTCTTCTCCCACTCCCCCTGCTTGTGTTCCCTCTCTCGCTGGCTGTCTCTCTCTGTCAAATAAATAAATAAAATCTTAAAAAAAAAAAAAAAGAGTATAGAGCTTATAGAAGCCATGCTTTGGGCAATAGACTACTGTAGAAAGTGATTCTTTTGTCAGTTAATTTTCATTTAGAAAATATCAACTTATCTTAGACTAATAATTTTAATGTTCAGCTTTAGTAATAAGATGCAGTGAATTTGAGAAGTTATGTACTGCTGAATTACACAATATGCTGAATTTATGGTTTTACTGGTAAATCTGAATTTTGAGTTAGCTTGTGAGAATGACTAAACTGGAAGGCATTTTGAAAAGTCACCGTATATTCTCTTATTCCCATTTAACCGATATTCCTTTGGGTCATTTTATACAGGTTAATCATAGATGAACTTCTTTGATTTGTATATCTAAAAGTGCTTTCTCTGACAAATACCTTTTAGTAATTTTTTTCCTTTTTACTGAGGTATCCTATGTCACCTTCATAAAACTTCAGTATTTAGAGAATTGTTTTGTAAAAAGGAATATTTTGATAAATAGAAGGTGAGAGGGGAACATTTGCTGTGTTAAATCAAACAGCAATTTTACCCTTTTTGATTTGAGTAACGTTACTTTTGTATTTCACAATGTTTTTCTTTACAGATTGCTAATGCATTATGCATATTGCTGTATCCAGGCCTTATTCTTATCGACTATGGACATTTTCAGTATCCTTTACTAATTCAGAAATGAAGTCAGATGCATATTTTGAAATCTGGGCTCACTGTGTATAATGTTGTCATCCAGTAATGTCTTACTTGCTAGAGTACTTGATTATATAAACTATTTTTTACAACAATATAAAAGAGTCTTTTCACCAAGCTTTTACTTGAAGGGTAAAGTACAGATTTATTGAAAGTAGAATTGCTGGTTTACGCCCTTTAGCTTGGGAACGAAATGTTGGTCATGGATTAGCTCTTCTGGAGAGTTAGAAAAGAGTGCCAAGTATGGTTATGCTCTCCTAATTCTAAAGAGGTATTACCTATCTTCTATCTTTTGTAATTGTCATCCGACACTGACAAAAGGAAGACAATCTTACAGTTTTTTGAGTTTTAAACCAAAATGTTTCTCTTACAGATAGTGGTAACTGCAAGCTTTGGGGAACTAAAATTGAATAATTAGAATCTATGTGGATTTTATGTGTGTAATTTTTTGAAGTGTAAAATAAGGAACATTCAAACAAATCTTAGAGGAAAGTTGATAGAATCTGGGCATGGCTCTCCAGTTTGTCTTCTGATATGTTAACTGTTACTGTCTGTCCCCATCTGTCCCAAAAGGAAAAAAAAAGACATAATCCACAGCAACGTGATTGATTAATAGCTTTTCCTTTTGAAGCCAATCTGTTTTAGTTATAACAAATTTAACGCGTATTTATCAAAGGACTTGAAAAAGATTTAAATCAGAGTTTTTATTCTGTCCACTTTCCACGTTGACTTTTTTGTTTAGCGTTTTGGGATCATGGCCATCTGATACTCTGATAATATCGAGAACACTGATATAAAGAAAAAAAATTGTAAGATTTTTAAAACTATGTTTACTTTGAAATTAACACTCATATAGAAAAGTGCACAAAATGTAAATGTGTAGCTCAGTGCATTGACAGACTATTACCTGTGTCAAAAAAACAGAACATTGCTTGTATGCAAAATCTACACTTGTACAACCCCCAAGTACTTTTCCTTTCCCAAAGATAGCCACATGCTAACTGCTAATCTTACAGTTTAGTTTTCCTCTTATTCTGGACTTTATATAAGAGAGACAGCACAATAGATATTCCTTTGTGATTGGTATCTTTGGTTCAACATTTGTGAGAGTTTTCTCTCTAATAATTCTATTAAATTTCGTTTGTTTTATTAACCCTATCTGAAGTTTGAATTTACTCTTTTTTTCTACTATTCCTTGAATTATTTCCATTCTACTAGGGTTAATTTTTTCCCCTTTTCATTTTGGTTTTTTTTCTTATTATAGTTTTTTCTTTAATGTATCTGTTTGGTTCTAATATATCTATTCTTATTTAAGAATAAAGCAGAAGAAAAAGTTGCATGTGAGTTCTCTGTGTATTTGGCCCATTGTAGGGTAAGTGGGCAGGGAGCTGGCCAGAACATTTTGGGCTCCATAAGTGTCAGAATGTGGAGATTTTGCACTGTGGTGTTCACTTCTACACTAGCTGCCCTGGATAGTTAATTCCATTTCTTTGGAGAAATATTCCTTCATCTGTTGCCTGGGGGGTAAATATTTGGTTGCCGGATAATCTCTGCACAGGAGTAAGGTGGAATTTGACCTCTCCATGTGGGCATTTTCATTTAATCCTCCTGTTTTCTTTTCAATATGTTACTCAAGCACTCTAACCTACTTGTGTTTTATTTGAGTTCTCTAGGGGGTTGCAGAGTGGATTGGCTCCTTCCTTGCTCAGGCTTCCTCTGTATTGTCTAAGCTCTGGCTTCTTCATCCTATTTTATTTGTTACGTTTCTATGTCCTCTGTCTTCTAGAAGTGTGTTGAAATCTTCATCTGTTGTAACCCATCTTCCTATTCTCTTTATAGCTGTGAATATTTACTTTTAAAAATTCCCTATCAGGGTGCTTGGATGGCTCAGTCGGTTAAAGTGTCTGCCTTTGGCTCAGGTCAGGATCCCAGGGTCCTGGGATTGAGCCCTGCATTGGGCTCCCTGCTCTGTGGGGAGCCTGCGTCTCCCTCTCCCTCTGCCTGCTGCTCTTGCTCTCTGTCAAATAAATAAATAAAATCTTTAAAAAATAAATAAATAAAATTCCCTATCATTTTCAGGGGGTCTCGGGAAGGAGAGGAGGTAAACATGAGAGCTCAGCTCAACCATTTTGAACTGCAAAATCTAATTGTGATGTTGTTTTACTATAATAAGGTTATTAGTTTCTGATCAAGGACATATTAATTTATAATATTGATGCATATTATAGAGGAAAGTATGGTGATATCAGTAAGTGTGTGTGTGTTTTACTTTGGAGCGTTTTATTTTCTAGATTTTGGTGTGCTGTTAGAGTAATATTGTGAAATAGTCTAGCAGAAGCAAAGCTATGTGTTAACTATTTAGTGATCTTTTAAATCTAAACAAATCAGTTGTTCTTTAGCAGTTGATTTAATATATTTGAGGCCATTATATACAATTTCATATTAGTTTATCACTTCAGTACTTTCAGTTTCTGTTTAGAAATATCTTTCATTATATATTACTTTAAAATCACATAAGAAATATGCTTTATAAAATTCAAGATCTATCTCTTAATTATTGAGATAATTTCCTTGACATAGGAACATATATAATTCCGTGAGTCTTGGCTTTGCTTTGTGGGGTGTTCTTGGAGTATCTTGTGACTGGGACCTGCTAGGCTCACTGGCATTTTGTTTAGCTATAAATTATAAACAGATGGAACTTTACCACTCCTTGCCATTTTTTTGCTTTCTACTTGGCAAGTGTTTTAAAAAAGGCCTAAAAGGAAAGGGGTGAGTGGCTTTTAAACAACAGAATTTTTAAATGTACTTCAGAGAATTTATTTGGCATACTTACCAGAAAGAAGATGGTCCTTTATTTTGCCTTTAGGTGATTTCTTACTAACGTGTTGACTGTGGGGTGAGTTGGAAGAGAGATTAAGTCATGTTTTATATTATTTTGTTTTAAATCTTCCTAACTAGAGAAATATTTTGATCAAGGTACTTTTACTGGAGGTAATGTGGATTGGCTTGTTAGAGCATTGCTATAGGATTTCACCCATTTAGAGCATATTACATTTTATACTTATTAGAAATACATCCCAGTTTGACATTTTTCTTCATGGCTGCATTGGAAAGGCATACAAGTTAAATGTTAATTAAGATGGTGATAGTCTTTTTGTTGGAGAGCTATACATCTTAATAATTGTGAATTTCTTAACTGATTTGAGTAGACTCCCATATTAAGCCTTTGTTAGTAGCATAGATTTATCATTACTATACGTTTGTATTTATTATCTTTAGTGAGACTGAGACTGATTTCTCAGAATTATTAATCTCTCCCTGTCTTACTGGGTACCTTTGTTTTTGTTCTAGGTTTGTGTTGTTAATTAAGCTAGCTTGTACAGTTGTGGCTTGCTTCATTCTCTGCTGGCTGCCATTCTTTACAGAAAGGGAGCAACTGCTGCAAGTTCTAAGAAGACTCTTCCCAGTTGATCGTGGATTATTTGAGGTATGTTTAGAAATTTTCTGCTCACTCCTTTCTGTTAACGCTCCCTTTGCTGTGACCTCTGGGGATTTCATACAGAAGACACAAAAGGAATAGTAACTTTAGCTGCTCTCCTTGCAGTCATTCCTTGCAGTCATACTTAATCAGTATATAACCTCTAGCTCAGCTTATTTCTAGTACATTACATGAATAGATAATATTTATGCTATCATGAAACCCATAATTCAATTATATATTTTTCTAATGAAATAGGATCCATAGTGAAAGACAGCATGAGAAGTTGCAGCTACAAAGTTAACAGCCCTGTAATTTTTTGGTTTATATTCTCTTTTTAGTCTTAGGAAATTATTTATTAAACTAATAATCATGTTTGCTTCAGCTAGATCTCATAATTCCTTATATAACCTTCATCCATAGTAATTTTTAATGAGAATCTTTCATTTCATTTAATGCTAGCTTAATCACTCTTGTTAAACTTTTATTACATGGATAATTTGTTGATTTAGACTTAGTAATTAAATTAAACAAACCATTTTTCTGAAACAAAAAGGCCTTTTAATAAAGTTAGACAGAGACAATATATTTATAATTTGCTTTTGATAAACATTTCTTTTAAAAAGAATTAGCAAAGCATATATATCTTTCTAATTTTTGAATATGTAAATTGCTGTAGATTCTCTTATCTTTCAGTGGATCTATAGGAAGATGGTACGAGCATTTTGAAAGAGATCAAGGAAGAGTTTGATGTTGTGATGGAACAGGAATACGCGACTTATATGTTGATGGGGATACTGCTGCTATTGATAATCACAAATAATCACTATTATTGTCATCACTCTTACTTATTAGGTGCCACATACTTCACATGTGATTTTATTTGAATCTTATAATAGGTCTCACTGAGGTAGCTATTGTATCCATTTAACAGATCAGAAAACTGAGGTCAGAGATTCATGTAGCTTGTACATGGCAGAGCTGTGGCTTGAATTTTGAAAATTGTGTTCTTTATATTTCCTCTAACCTTAAAACCTATATAAAGAAAAGTTAATTCTCCATCTAAGCTGCTTGGTTATCTGCCTTGCCTTCCATTTTAGAAATAGTATTTATCATGATAATTATTAAAATGAGTATCATACATGGTTGATGGTGTTGCTGGTCACCTCCATTCACTTACTGCCCTCAAAATCTGAAGAGGATTTTCTTTGATCGACAGAGGGAAGTGGGATGGTACAGTTGTCAGTGATAGTTTCTTGATGTTATGCTTACACAGCTGTGAGTTAAGCAGCTGTGTAGAAGATGGGTTTCACAGGCAGAGAGCTGTAGTTACAAATTTAATTTTGAAAGTGATCCTACCACAACTGCTAATGTCTTTAAATGCCTTGATTTATTAGCAATTAACTCTTGTCATTGTGAGTTGCTGATAGGTTATAATTGAGATAATTTCAGGTGTGTGATAAGATGGGTCAAAAAATGTGTGTTCTACAAATTAGGAAAAAAGATTTCCTAGAAGAATTTCCGAAGATGAATAACTTAAGTATTTAGGGATAGTGTGCTGCTCTTTGAAAAATAATAAACATTTCTTGGGAATGTCTAGATTATGGTTGGCTAGTGATTTAGGTCAACTCCCATTGCAAAAAATGAAAAATGCTTGTGTGTGTGTGTGTATGTGTTTGTGTGTATTCCTTGGAGAGTTTAAGCAACTGAGTTGTAAAATTGTGAACAAAAGCTTTATGTCTCAAAAGTTTATTTAGAGATTATGGGCTGTACTTTCATAGAGTTTAATATTTCTTTCAATTATATCAGAATGTAAAACTAACAAATCTTTTTTAAGGATAAAGTAGCCAATATTTGGTGCAGCTTCAGTATCTTTCTGAAGATCAAGGATATTTTGCCACGTCACATCCAGATAGTAATCAGGTAAGAGATACAGAGTTTGTATATAGTGTCGTATAGCTGGTCTCTAAAAGTGTTAGGGTAATATGTCATTTACCTGGCATCGTTAGGGAATGAGGTGTTTTTTGTTAGTGAATTTTCTACATAACATAAACCTATCCCTCTATATACCAAAACCTTCATTTGAAATATGTTAAGTGATAATCTTTCTGGATTGTTAACCTGTTTCTCTCCCCCTTAAACAAAGTCTACTGTGATTAAACATGATTAAACATTATCTTGAAGAGTCATGATTTTCAGTGGTGTATCAGTCAGGGTTCAGCCAGAGAAGAATGAGTAGGAAGGGTGTGTGTGTGTGTGCGTGCGTGTGTGCGTGTGCGTGTGTGTGTGTGTGTGTGAATTTATTACAAGGAATTGGCTTATACTGTCATGGGGTCTGACTGAATAAACTGGAAGTCCACAAGGCAGGCATTAAAGAAGGGATATCGAAGAGGAAGGAAGAGCAGTTCGAACCCAGTTGAACCCAGTTGCTGTTTGGAATCTGAATTTAGGGAAGGCCTAAGCTCTCTTTTAAAAAAGTCTTCGAATTGATTAAATCAGGCCATCCAAGAATCTCCCTTGTGATTAAGTTAAAATCAATTGAATAGGGACTTTCATTACATCTGCAAAATCTCGTCCTAGCAGCACCAAGATTAGTGTTTGAATAACTGGGAGAAGGTTTGTGTGTGCACGCTACGCAATGGTGCTGCCTCCCTCTGTCCTCCAGGTCTTTTGAGAATATCCCTTGTAGCCCACTGTAGCTGGCAGCGTGCTGGAGAGAGAATTCAGGGAACCATAGTTCAGCCAAGCCAAGTTGACACATCACAAAGCCACCAACAATGGGAAAATCATTACTGTGCTGTTTTAGAGTACTTGTCCTCAGGGCTTGCAAAAGCTGTTTGCCCTGGTACTAAATGGCTCCACATGGCTCTGCTCATTGAGTTCCTTTTCTTCCCTGCCCATCAGCCGTCACTAGGAGAAGCTCTAGCAGCTGCCCACTCCCTTTCTAACTTGTTCTTTCTGATTTACCATGGGCTGAAAATCAGATAATCAACTTTTGTGAGAGGTTCTCTTGTGAGTTAATTTTGTGAATGTTTGTGTTACAAATATATATTGTCTATGCCTGGTAGTGTTTTCTTATTTTGAATGTTTGAGAATTGACTTTAGCTATCTATCTTTGTGTATCTTTTCTATAAATAACATAAGCACTGTAATATTTTTTTCTGTCTTATATAATCAAGTATAAAAGTGTGTAAATATTTCAATGCATGGATTTTATTTAAATATTATTTGGTGTTAAATTTACATTTAACAAATAGAAAACCCTTTAATTTGAAATAAGCAAGTTGGTAAGTAATGCGATCCTTATATTAAAAAATACTATCTTATTTTAATTACATACCTCTACAAAGAAAACAAATGTTTTATTTTCATTCATTTTTTTAGCTTTTGTTTCACATTTTTGAGCCTGCTTCCTGCATGTATAAAATTAACACTTCAGCCCTCTCCCAAAGGATTCAGATTTACTCTGGTAAGTTTCTCATTACTTTAAGTACTTAATTCTTGCTGCAACTGATCTTTTAAAAATACAGATAATTATTTTCTTGCTCTGTGATTTACTGGACTAGGAAATAGGTATTCATTTATTTGGTGAACATGTATTGAGTGTCTGACATACTTCGGTGCTGTGTTATATACTAGGCTGAATAATCAGAATCTTTCAGTTTAATTCAACAACTATTTAATTTCTGCTTTGTATTAGTCAATGAGGGAATACAATGAAGAAAAGAGTGGGGATAGACATATATTTAAATAATTATGCTATTAAGCGGAAGGTATTATGTTCTTTTAGTTACACATTAAGTGCTGTGATAGTGTGGGAAAGGGAGATACTACTTTGGGGCAGATTTTAGATAGCTTCTTAGAGTAAGTGGGAGTGGAGCCAAGTTTTGAAAGCTGGGCAAGATTTGGAATAGGAGGTTATATAGCAGAAGAGAAATGAAGGCGGGAGGAAGAGCTTAAAGCTACAGTGGTGGGAAAGGATAGAAAATGCTGGGAGTAGCTATTAATGAAATTTGTGTGACTTTTGTGTGTGTGTGTGTGTGTGTGTGTGTGTATGTTGAGGTTAGGAAAGGATATAGTGGGAGATAAGAGTCGAACAGGATCAAATTGGGTAAGACCTTGAACGTTGGGTTGAAAAAGTTGGAGTTCGATTTGTGTGCCAGAGGAGCCAAAAAAGAATTTTGAGGAGAGGGGGCAGATCTCTGTTTTAGGAAGATGACTTGTGTTAGTTTGAAGATGAATTGGTTATAATTCCTACAAATTTGGGTTTGTCTGAGTGGGTTCACAAATTCCTTCCTGGTTGTATTTCTATGGTATTTAAAATTTGGTTCCTTTGTGCCTTGGTCTCTAAAATGACATTTAAAAAATATCTTTTAAAATATCAAGAAAATTTAGTTTATGAAAAGTCTTAGTGGACTTATAAGGGGACAATATTTTAGAAATTTGGGTTTCAGTTTTGGGATGGCCACTTATTTACATTGCATTTCAAAAACAAGCCAGAACTGAGCATAACAGTAAAATACTTCGGAAGTGTATATGGGTACCACAGTACAAAAAGGATAGTTTTATGTTCTTTTCTTTTTTATTACCTTTTTATTGACAATTTCTCATTTCATTCTGAGAATAAACTCTGAGCATTCTATGTCATCTGTTAATATTCTATAGGACTTTTAGAATAGAAGGAATAATAATCTCTGATGTCGTTAATAGGCCTAACTTGAAATATTTGTAAGCTTACATAAGATTATGTTATTTTTCTAGGAAATAACATGCTAAATAAAGGTATATTTCAAAGATAATCGAATGGAATTTCAGAGTTTGAGTAACTGTAGCAGTGTTAGAGGTAATTACTTTTAGGATTATAAGCCGGAAAAAACGTATTTTTTTCCTCTTAATTTCCTAATTTTATTCTGTTTGCTATGTTTTAATATAAGCCATTATGTTTAAAAAAAACTAAAAAAGATTTATATCAGTGATTTTTATTAGTGTTGATGTTTTGAATTCTTACTGAATATTTGAGCCATTATATTTTTTTCCCATTTCCCATTATAATTTCCCATTATAATTATTTTAAAGTGTTTTCCTTTCAATAAAGATTGAATTATTTCTGAATTATTTCCTTCTAGATAGAATCTACATTAAGCTTTAAAATTTTACTTTAGATGATTTTTATTTAGATTCATAATTAAACTACTATTATAGTTTATAAGTTGTTATATCTCTTTCTTCCCCTTTTTTCCTTAAAGGTTAGCTGTGCACAATTATTTCTCAATATAAGTCTGTAATTGAGGTAATTGATAGTATGAACACTAATATATGTATAGCAGCAAAATGATCATATTTAATTTATTCAAATAGTATTTTTTGAGTGCCCTCTAATGTGCCAGGTCCTTTTCTAAGTACTGGTGTATAAGTGAATAACAGCTTATATCCCTGTTCTCTTAATTGGGGCCTTTCATGCTAGTGGTAGGAGAAGGACAATAAAATAAATTTGTTAATGAGAAAATATCTGGGAGTAATGGGGGCTATGAAGAAAATAATGTTATATGAAAGGAGTGCTGGTGGGTTTTGGTTAGGGGCGCTACTTTATCTTGAATAAGGGAAGGCCTTTCTATGGAAGTGACATTTGAGCCTTGAGCTAAATGACTGGCCAGAAGGAACCATTCACAAGATCTGTGTTCTGACTTGAGGAAAAAATGAAGTTTTTCCTTAAAGCAGGAACACATTTGGCATGTTCAGCATATAAAGGGATAGGTATGAAGTGGCTGGTATGAAGTCCGTAAGGGAGACAGTAGGAAATAGACTGGAAGAAGGCAGGATCCAGATAGGAGTTTGGATTTTATTCGCAGTGTTAATGGGAAGGATTTTAAATGGGGAAATTTACATGATCTGATATGGTGGCTGAGTACGTAATGGACTGTTAGGGGAGCAAGAGTGTTACCAATCAGGAGGTTATTGCAGTAGTCCAGGAGAAAGTAAGTGTGGCTTCGATCACTCCTCTGCCACTGTCAGCAGAGGGGAATGGAGAGAAGTGGGTGGATATTGTATTTAGAAGGTGGTGTAGATAGGATTTGCTCTGGATTGGATGTGTGTAGATAGATGTCCAATATGCAGATCGTAAAATTCTGAAAATAGATCTAAGTAATTTTAATTTTAAACACCAAATAGCAAATGATGACTTTATAAAACATTTAATATATTTAATTGAAATGTACATTTTAAATGGATTTGTTTTGTGAGTTTTAGATTTTAGTGCTTTTTAAATTGTCAGAGATTCCAAGGGGGAGGGGATGAAGGTCTGATTGTTGTGTCTGAAATATTTAGTAGTTTTGTTTGTGAATAACTGAGTCTGAATGAACTTGTTTTAGGTGGTTAAGTATAGGTTTATAATCATTGGTTCTTCAAGAACTGTTTTACTAAATTTGAATAAAATATTATGCAGTAGTGTTGTATAGGTACTTTCCTTCTAGATAGAATCTACATTAAGCTTTACAATTTTACTTTAGATGGTTTTTATTTAGATTCATAACTAAACTATTATTATAGTTTATAAGTTGTTATATCTCTTTCTTCCCCTTTTTTCCTTAAAGGTTAGCTGTGCACTGTCATTCTTTTTATTTTCTTTCCAAGTACATGAAAAGTCCATTCTCCTGGTATCATTGTAAGTAAAAATGTTGTGTTTTATTTATTTATTATTATGTGTTTATAATATATGCATAAATTTATTACCTACATATAATCACCTAAGTGCAAAACAAAACCACACAAATGTTATGTAGTTGCATAAAATTATTCATAAAATTATAGTTTTCCAGAATTTCTTACAATTTTACTTCTTTATAAAATATAATAAACTGAAAAAGTTTCATACTTATTTCTGTTTCTTCATATACATTTTTTATATACTAATAAAAAAATTGAATAAACCAACGAGATTTTCCTCAGATTGGAGCCTCTTTGTCATCTTCGCCTTTTCCATTTCATTCATTCCCACATCTATTTGATACCTTTGTTCTCTTCATTCACCTCTTCAGGGACTTTTGTATGTTGACTCCTTGCTATTTCTTTTGTTAGAACCTTTGCAGTGATTTTTTTGATATGACTCCAAAACCACAAGGAAGAAAAGGAAAATAAATAAGGGGGAATGACATCGAACTAAAAAAGCCTCTTTATAGCAAAAGAAATGATTAACAAAATGAAAAGGCAACTTATGGAATGGGAGAAAATATTTGCAAACCATAGACCTGATAAGGAGTTAATCTCCAAAATATATAAGGAATTCATACAATTCAGTAGTAAAAAACAATTTGAAAATGGGCAAAGAACCTTAAATATTTTCCCAAAGAAGCTGTACAACAGGCACGTGAAAGGGTACTTAGCATCACTAATCATCAGGAAAATGCAAATCAAAACCACAATGAGGTATCACATTATACCATTTGATATCACTTTATATGATTTGATAAGAGCTTATCAAATGGCTTATCAAATGGCTCTTATCAAAAAGACAAGAGATAACAAGTACTGATAAGGATGTGGAGAAAGGAGGACCCTTGTACACTCTTGTTGGGAATGTAAATTGGTACAGCCACTATGGAAAACACCATAGAAGTTCCTCGAAAAATTAAAATAGAACTACCATGTGATCAGCCATCCCACATGTAGGTATATATTTGAAGGAAATGAAAAAAGAGGTATCTGCATCCCCGTGTTCACTGCAGCATTATTTGCAGTAGCCAAGCCATGGAAACCACCTAAGTGTCCATCAGCAGATGAATGGATAAAGAAAATGTATACCATGTATACACTACACTGCACACACTCTCGCACACACTTTGGAATGTTACTTAGTCATAAAAGAGAAGGAAATCCTACCATTTGCAACCACATAGATGAACCTTGAGGGCATTATGCTAAGTGAAATAAGTCAGACAGAGAAAGATAAATACTGTGTGATCTCACATAAATAAGGAATCCAAGTCATTGAAACTGAGAAACTGAGTCATAGAAACAAAGTAGATTGGTGGTTGCTGGGGCAGGGTGGGGAGGAAAATGGGCGAAGGTGTCAAAGAATACAGACTGCAGTTTTAAGATGAATAAGTTCTGGGGATCTAATGTACAGCATGGTGGCTGTACATAGTAATATTTAACAGGTATATACCTGGAAGTTGCAAAGAGAATACATCTTAAAAGTTCTCACTGCACACATACACACAAAAGGTAACGGAATTGATGGATGTGTTAACCTATTGCAGTAATCATTTTGTAATATATGCCTGTATCAAATTATTGTGGCATACACCCTCAACTTACACAATGTTATACGTTAGTTACATCTCAGTAAAGCTGAGGGAAAAAAACATGAGATGATCACTCAAGATGAGGGCTGAGAACAGACTATTTGCCTTAGCAAAATGGAAGTCATTGGTGACTTTGACAAGGCTAATGTTGATGGAGTGATGCAGGGAAAAGCCTGATTAAGGTGGGTTTAAGAAATAACGAGAGGAGGGGCGCCTGGGTGGCTCAGTCCTTAAGCGTCTGCCTTCCGCTCAGGGCGTGATCCCAGGGTGCTGGGATCGAGTCCCACATCAGGCTCTTCCACTGGGAGCCTGCTTCTTCCTCTCCCACTCCCCCTGCTTGTGTTCCCTCTCTCGCTGGCTATCTCTCTGTCAAATAAATAAATAAAATCTTAAAAAAAAAAAAAGAAAGAAATAGAAGAGAGAAATTGAAGATAGTGTAGATAATTCTTTTTTTTTAAATTTATTTAATTGTGGCAAAATAAACCAGTAGTTACAATGCTGTGCAACCATCTCCACTGTCTATTTCCAGAACATTTTTATCACCCCAAAAGGAAACCCTGTACCCTTTAAACATCACTCCCCATTCTCTTCCCATCCCTCAATTCTTGTAACCACTAAATTACTTTCTATCTATATGGGTTTGCTTATTTTGGGTGCTTCATATAATTGGAATCATAATATTTGGCTTTTTATGTCTGACCTTTCATGTAAGATAATATTTTCAAGGTTCATCCATGTAGCACGTAACAGTACTTCATTTTTATGCCTGAGTAATATTGCATTGTATATGGATATACTACATTTGTTCATCCATGCATCATTTGATGAACATGTGGGTTTCCACCTTTTGGTTATTCTGAATAGTGCCAGTATGAACATTCCTGCATAAGTTTTTGTTTGAACATTTCTTTTCAGTACTTTTTTTTTTTTAATTTAAAGATTTTATTTATCTATTTGACAGAGAGAGAGCACAAGTAGGCAGAGAGGTAGGCAGAGGGAGAAGCAGGCTCTCTGCTGAGTGAGGAGCCCGATGTAGGGCTTGATCCCAGGACCCCGGGATCATGACCCAAGCCAAAGGCAACACCCACCGACTGAGCCACCCAGACACCTGTTTTCAGTACTCTTGAGTCTACACCCAGGAGTGGAATTTCTGGGTCATACAGTAATTCTGTATTTAACTGATTGAGGAACCATCAAACTGTTTCCACAGCAGCTATACCATTTTGCATTCCTACCAGTAATGTATAATGTTTCCAGTTTTTCTACATCTTTGTCAGCACTTGTTATTTTCCTTTTTTTCCCCTCCCATCTTACGGGGTATGAAGTGGTTCTGATTTGCATTTCCGTAATAACTAGTGATGTTGAGCAATTTTTATGGTTTTAAAAACTTTCAAGTTTTTAATTTTGATGAAGTTCAATTTATCTTTTATTTCTTTTTGTTGCTTGGGCTTTTGGTGTCATATCTAACAAACCATTGCCAAATCCAAGGTAATAAAGACTCTCATGTTTTGTTTTGTTTTTTTTTAAAGATTTTATTTATTTATTCGACAGAGATAGAGACAGCCAGCGAGAGAGGGAACACAAGCAGGGGGAGTGGGAGAGGAAGGAGCAGGCTCATAGCGGAGGAGCCTGATGTGGGGCTCGATCCCATAACGCCGGGATCACGCCCTGAGCCGAAGGCAGACGCTTAACCGCTATGCCACCCAGGCGCCCCTTCTACTCTCATGTTATTTTTAAGAAGTTTATGGATTTAGTTCTTATATCTAGGTTTTTGCTCCATTTTGAGTTAATTTTTATATATGGTGTGAGGTAGACAGTTCTTTAGGTGAGCTTTGCTGAAAAGGGGAGAAAAAATAAGAGCAATAATTGGTAGAGAAATGAGAGTCAAGTGAGTCTTGTTGTTTAAGGTTTTAAGATAGGAGAGGTAATGGTGTGAGAGTGGTCTGTAGAGAGGGAACATTGATGATACAGGAGAGACGTAAGAGTTGTTGGAGCAATACCACTTGGAAAGGGAGATGGGATTGGACCCAGAGCACAAATGGAAGGACTGGCTTTGGACAGATGCATGAGTAGTTCATTTTCATAAAAAGAAGCAACGGGGTATATTGGTACAGATGCTGGGAAGAGAGTAGATGTGACGGTGGCATCTGTGAAAGTTCTTTTAATTGCCTCAATTTTCTTAACGAAGTAGAAGGCAAGGTCATTAGGCAAGAGCAGGTTGGAGCTGTTGGGATTATGAGATTATGAGAAGGTGTGGGTTATATTTCTCAAGAGACAGTGTGAACAGACTAGAGAAATATATGGTAGTTATTAGACACTTGAATATCATGATCATGTATTTAAAGTGAAAACAGGGGCACCTAGGTGGCTCAGTCAAAGTATCTGACTCTGTTTTGGCTCAGGTCTTGATCTCGGGGTTTTGAGATGAGCCCTGCCTCGGGCTCCTGCACGCCAAGCCCGTTTTCCCCTCTCTCTCTCTCAAAATAAATAAATCTTTAAAGTGGAAACAGTTAGTGTGGGTAAATATTTTCCTCAAGAGCAGTTGCTCAGTATGGTTGGAATAAGTTACAGGTGAAGAGTTGGGTCTTTCCAGGTTTGTGGTTTTGTCTAGTGAGGATAATGGGCTTGCTCAGGGCTTGAGAGTGAATGCATGGGAGTGATTTCAATGGTTTACCTTAGAATTTAAGCTGGTTAAGAAGGGGAAAAGACAGCCAAAGAAGTGAGGCAAAGTGAGAAAGGTGGTAGGAATAATGGGTTGAAGATCTTGATGGGATCAAAAGATTGTTGGAGTTCTGGAGTGCTGAAAAGGTAGGAGATAGTGGTCAGGATGCAGTTGCTGCATTGTAATTATGGAGGGGTTACAGTCCTGAGTATAACCGAAAGGTGTAGATCACTAGAAGAGAGGAGTTCCAGCAAATGAGGAGTCATGGTGTTGGAAGATCGTCTTTGTAAAAATTGCCAGGAATGAAGATGAGTAGGGTTGTAGAGAGTGAGTGAGTAAGGCGTTGAAATGGCTGAGTAATGAGGGAAGTGACCCTTGTGGTTGGTGGATGATGACAAAGATGAAGACTACCAGGGATGGAGCCTGAGGCCATGGAGATTGTTAGGGTGGAGAGGGGGAGAACTGATGTGGAAGAAGTGATAAAGAGCAAAGAGGTTATCTCCGTCTGGGTCAAGTTGTTTCAAGGCTATGGAAACAACAACAAAACAGGTAAGGTTGAGAGGGCTGAGGGGCAGCATTTTCCTCAGGGGAAGGGAGCCAGGATTTGTTTTCAACAAGGTGGTGAAGGAAAAGTTTCAGAGAAGAGATTGAGGATGCAAGGGATTCTGCTGCTTAAATATAAATACTAAGTATCTTGAGGGCAAAGGCTGGGTTACGTTCCTCTTTGTATTCCTTTCAGAACAATGGTTGTACCTAAGTTTCAATAAATACTTGTATTTAGTAAATGAATATTGAATGAATAAATGGGAAAGTGTTAAGACCCAGAAAGAGAAAATAATGTTTATTGAGTACCTACTATGTGCACGCATGTTTTTAACATAAATACATTCTGATTTAAAAAGCAGCAAGTAGGGAAATTGAAAGTCCTCTAGTATTTTCTTTTAGTTTGGTAGTTTTCAATGTTTGTAATCCCAGGCCTTACATCTCATATGCTGGTTGATATGGGGAAAAGTCATTCCTTTTTTTTTTTTTTTAAAGATTTTACTCATTTATTTGACAGAGAGATAGAGCCAGAGAGCACAAGCAGAGGGAATGGCAGAAGGAGAGGGAGAAGTAGGCTCTGCACGGAGCAGGGAGCCCAATGCGGGACTCGATCCCAGGACCTTGGGATCATGACCAGAGACGAAGGCAGACACTTAACCATCTGAGCCACTCAGGTGCCCCTAAAAGTCATCCTTCTAAGAAAGGAGGAGAATGCTCAAATCTTTTAAAATAAGGAGACCCAAAATAATAATAATAACAATAATAATAGCAATAAGTATTCAACAACTGCCATCATTAGTAAAAAGTTATTTTATTAAAAAATTTGATACAAGAGTTCTTTCAATTATGTGACAATACAAGGTATTACTACTATCTCCATTTACACCTAAGAAAGATGGTTAAATTAATCATTTGTTCAAGGTCAGACATTCAGTAAGTGGCAGAGATGGGACTAGGACTTGCGTCCCCTTCTTCTTGAGCATTGCCACAGCAGAATCCAGAGGGTAATGAGACCAGAGTTGCTAGTAAGTAGGTCCCAGAATTGGGACCTATGACCCTAAACTCTGTCATAAAGCCAGTGGTTCCATTTATTGGCATTATGCTTCTGCTTCCTATACTATTGCTCTTTTCATGTGGCTGCTTCCTACTTGTTGTTTCCTTTTCTTCTACCATTATCAGCTTGTTAACTCTTATAATTCTCCTTTGTCTCTGTTCTCGCTTTAGTGGCAGAGGACAATCCTGTCTGTTATAACTTTAGTTTTTAACTTAGATTAGTAATATGTAACATGGAGGATCATAAAAAAGGAAGTTTGAAACCACGTTACTGGGAATTAATTTATTTCCCAAGAAGGATGAAACACGAAAAAGCTCTCTTTCTCTGAATGTTTGAATTTGTTTATCTGATCCATTCTGTATGTTGCTGTATGATAAAAAAAGTTCCATTAATAGAATATTGAAAGAAGTAGTTATTAGGAGGAGTTGATACCTTGTTTATGTTTAGACTCACTTAGTTTGGATTGATATGAAAAAATGAACCAGTGATCCATATGGAGACCTTACTGGCTGTTTCTTGTTTGTTTGTTTAGCTACCCCGAAGATCAGACAGATAAAATGTTTTTATATTTTTCACAAGAATTGAAATTGTTTTCTAAGATTAAAATATTTTTTCTTTATCATTTTAGACCAGTCTGCTTAGTTTTAAGTGAAATTCCTTTTATGTCTACTTGGTTTTTACTTGTATCAACATTTAGGTGAGTCAAACTAATATTTATATATTTTCTGTAGAGTTCTCATAAACTCATTTAGAAATTTTTTACAAAATGATTATGTTTTGAATTAGCAATTCTCTTTTGATGTTTTTTCTGTTTTCCCTTACAGTATGCTGCCTCTTCTATTGAAGGATGAACTCCTAATGCCCTCAGTTGTGACAACAATGGCATTTTTTATAGCTTGCGCAGTTTCCTTTTCAATATTTGAAAAGACTTCTGAAGAAGAACTGCAGTTGAAATCCTTTTCCATTTCTGTTAGGAAATATCTTCCATGTTTTACATTTCTTCCCAGAATTATACAATATTTGGTAAGTTGTTCAGTTTTTTTTAATTTTTAAAAAATTTTTTGAGAGAGAGCGCTGTGTGGGGAGGGGCAGAGAGAGAGGGAGAGAGAGAATCTTAAGCGGGCTTCATGCCCAGCGAGGAGTCCAGTGTGGGGCTTCATCTCACAACCTTGAGATCATGACCTGAGCCAAAATCAAGAGTTGGACACTTAACCAACTGTGCCACAAGTTGTTCAGTTTTTAAGGAATGATACTTAGCATGGCACTGTTAAAAAAAAAAAAAAAGTAGTATCTTTTTCTCTTATAGCTTTTTTGAGATATAATTCACATAAATTCACCCATAAAATCCACCCATTTAAAGTGTGCAATTTGATTGTTTTAAGTATGTACATAGAGTTGTACAGCCATGACCATAATCTAATTTTAGATTATTTCCCTCACCCCAAAAAGGAACCCTCTTTCCATTAGTAGCCATTTCCCATTCCCCCCTAAACTCCAGCCTTGGACACAACCCAGTAATATACTTTCTGTAACTACATATTTACCAATCTGGACATTTCATATAAGTGGAATGTATTAGTCTGCTAGGCCTGCCATAGCAAAATACCACAGACTGGGGGTCTAAAGCAACAGAAATGTATTTTCTTATAGTTCTGGAGGCTAGAAGTCCAAAATCAAGGAGCCTCATCCAAGGTTTCTGGTGAGGCCTCTTTCTGGGTTACAGGCAATCTTGCTGTGTCCTTATATGGCCTCTTCTTTGTGTGGGTGTGTAGTGAGTTCTTCAGTGGCTCTTCCTCTTCTTATAAGCACACTAGTCATATCAAATTAGGGCTCCACCCCTACGACCTCCATTTAGCCTTAATTTAACCATCCTAAAGTCTCTGTCTCCTAATGCACTCACATTGGGGACTGGGTCTACAACATATGAATTTTCTGGGGACACAATTCAAACCATAACATGGTATCACAGAAAATGTAGTCGGCGCGCCTGGGTGGCTCAGTCAGTTGAGCGTCCAACTCTTGATCTCGGCTTAGGTCTTGATCTCAGGGTTGTTGGTTTAATTCCCATGTTGGACTCCACGCTGGACATGGAGCCTACTTTTTAAAAAATTAAGACTTTTGTGATTGGCTACTTTCACTCAGCGTGTTTTTGAGGTTCATCTGTGTTGTATCATGCATCAATACTTCATTCTTTTTTATTGCCATACATATTCCATTTTAATGGATATACCACATTTTGTTTATCTGTTCATCAGTTAATGGGCATTATGTCGATCCCACTTTTTGGCTGTTGTGAATAATGCTGCTGTGAAGATTTGTTTATAAATTTATCAGCACATTGTTTTCATTTCCCTTGAGCGTATCCTTAGGAGTGGTAATTCTGTGTTTAACATTTTGAGAAACTGTGCAGCTGTTCACCAAAGTTCTACATGCTTCTACGTTCCCACCAGCAATATATGAGGGTTCCAATTTCTCTACATTCTTGACAGCACTTGTTATTGTCTTTTTTATGATAGCCATCCTAGTGTGAGTGAAATGGTATCTCATTGAGATTTTGATTTGTATTTTCCAAGTTACCAGTGTTGTTGCGCATCTTTTATGTGCTCACTGGCCGTTTGTATATCATTCTTGGAGAAATGCCTATTCATATCGTTTGCCCATTTTTAATTGGGTTGTCTTTGTATTTTTGAGTTGTAAGAGTTCTTTATACATTTGTGATACAGGTCCCTTACTGGGTACATGACTTGGAAATATTTCTATTATGTAGATTTCCTTCACTTTCTTAATGATATTGTTTGCAGCATGAAAGTTTTTTTTGATTTTTATGAAACCCAACATCTTTCTTTCTTTCGTTATCTGTGCCTTTTGTTTTTTAAAGTAAGCTTAATGCCCAGTGTGGGGTTTAAACTCATGACCCCGAGTTCAAGAGTTGTGTGTTGTACTGACGGAGCCAACTAGGTGCCCCTATGCTTTTGATGTCATATCTAAGAAACCATTGTGTAAAGGTCATGAAGAGTTACCCTTATGTTTTCTTTTAAGAGTTTTATCTTTAGATCACTGATTCATTTTGAGTTAATTTTTGTGTTTGGTGTGAGGTAGGAGTCCAACTTTATGAAGTTTTTCCAGCACCAATGAATTGTGTTGGTACCTTTGTTGAAAATCAACTGATCTTAAATATAAGTGTTTATTTCTGGACTTTCAATTCTATTCCACTGATCTATATGTCTATCATTATTCCAGTACTACAGTCTTGATTACTGTTGCTTTGTAGTTTTGATATTCAGAATGTGATTCCTCCAACTTTGTTCTTTCTCATGATTGTTTTAGCTATTCTATGTTCCTTGCATTTCTATATTATTTTTAGGATCACCTTGTCAGTTTCTCTAAAAACCCAGCTAAGATTTTGAAAAGGATTGCTTTAAATCTGTATATGAATTCATGGAATATTGTCATCTTAACAAGATTTAGTCTTCCAAATCCATGAACATAGATGAATTTCCATTTATTTAGATATTCTTTAATTTTCTTCAACAGTATTCTGTAGTGTTCAGTGTACAGGTCTTCCACTTATGTTAAATTTATTTCTAAGTATTTTATTCTTTATGATGTTTTTGTAAATGGAATTTTCTTAATTTCATTTTTATAATGTTCATTGTCACTGTATACAAATACACTTGCTGAACTTGTATTCCATGTTTTAAGTTTTAGTGGAATCCTTCTGATTTTCTACATACAAGATTATGTCATCTGCAAATCATGATAGTTTTACTTCTTTTCCTGTCTGAATGCTTTTTATTTCTTTTCCTTGCTTACCCTGGCTAGAACCTCCCGTACAATGTTGAATACAAGTGGCAAGAGTGAGCATCTTTTCTTCCTGATTTTAGGGGAAAAGCATCTAGTCTTTCACCATTAACTGTGATGTTAGCTGTGGGCTTTTTATAGCTGGCCTTTATTCAGTTGAGGAAGTTCTCTTCTATTCCTAATTTATTGAGTGTTTTTATTATGAAAAATATTTTTCCTTTGTCTGATATGATCATGTATTTTTTCCCTTATTCTATTAATATAGTATATTATTGATTGATTTTTGTATGTTGAACTAATCTTGCTTACACTCTTGGGATAAGTCCCACTTGATCGTGATATGTAAACCTTTTTATATGCCACTGGTTTGGGTTGCTGGTATTTTTTTCTAACTGAAGTATAGTTGACATACAAGATTATGCTAGTTTCAGGTGTACAGCCTAGCGATTTGATGAAATGCTCATCATAGTGAGTATAGTTACTGTCTTCATGATAAAAATTTACTGCAGTATTTATTGACTACATTCCCTATGCTGTACTTTAATTTTTTTTATTTATTTTTTGAAGTTAAAAGAATTTTTTTAAAGTTTATTTTTGTCTTAGCCAGCAGATAGCAAACATCTTTTTTTTTCCCCCCAAAGATTTCATTCATTTATTTGAGAGAAGAGCACGTGCCTGAGAGAGAGAGCAAGAGAGAGAGCACAAGCTGGGGGGAGGGGCAGAGGGAGGAGAAGCAGACTCCCCACTGAGCAGGAATCCCAACACAGGGCTTGATCCTAGAACCCTGGCATCATGACCTGAGCCAAAGGCACATGCTTAACCGACAGAGCCATCCAGTGCCCCGCCCCTATTTATTTTTACTTTCAAGTAAACTCCACATCCAATGTGGGTCTCCAATTCATGACCCCAAGATCAAGAGTCATATGCTCTATCGACTGAGCCAGCTTGTTGCCCCAAACTATCTTAATTTTTAAAGGTAACTTTGTTGGGGCCTCTAGCAGGCTCAGTTGGTTAAGCATATCACTTGATCTCTCTGTCTTGAATTGGAGACCCACATTGGGTGTGGAACCCACTTACAAAAAAAAAAAAAAGGTAACATTGTTATTTCTCCAACCTTTTATTTGAGTCATGCATTCATTTGCAGCCAAGTGCTCCAAAGAAAAATCTCCAAATTGTGAAGAAAATAGGCCTATGCTGTACTTTTAATCCCTGTGATTTATCTTTTTTATAACTGGAACTTTGTACCTCTTAAGCCCCTTCACCCATTTCACCCATCTTCCCATGCCCTCCCCTCTGCGTTTGCCAGTATTTTATAGAAGACTTTTACATCTATATTCATAAGGGATATTGGTCTTAGGGTTTTTTTCCTTATGAAGTCTTTGTTTGGTTTTGGTATCAGGGTTAATGCTTGCTTAATAGAATGAGTTGGGAGGTGTTTCTTTTCTACTTTTTGGAAGCATTTATGAAGGATAGATATTAATTCTTCTATAAACGTTTGGCATAATTCACCAGTGAAGCCATCTGTGCCTGGGCCTGTCTTTGTGGGACTTTAAAAAATGATTAAGTTTCTTTGTTACAGGTCAATTTGGACTTCCTGGGGTTTGTTTTGTTTTGTTTTTATTTATTTTGGGGGGGGGAGGAGCAGAGGGAGGGAGACAAGCTGAGTCTGCACTGAGCTCAGAACCTGATGGGCTCGATCCAAGGATCCTGAGATTATGACCTGAGCAGAAATCAAGAGTCAGGCCACCAGGCGCCCCTGGACTGTCTATATTTCTTCAGACAGTTTCAGTGGTGTCTTTCTTTTCTTTCTTCCTTTTCTTACTTTCTTAAGATTATATTTATTTATTTGAGAGAGAGAACATGAGCAGGGGGTAGAGCCAGGGGAAGAGGCAGAAACAGTCTGCCCCCTGAGCAGGGAGCCCAATGTGGGGCTGCATCCCAGGACCCTGGAATCATGACCCAAGCAGAAGGCAGACACTTAACTGACTAAGCCACTCAGGTGCCCCTCAGTGGTATCTAAGAATGTGTCCATTTCCTCTGTTATCTAATTGTTGGCATACAGTTGTTCATTCAGGGTAATTTACTGATAGGGACAACCAGGCTGGTGGACTGATGATCCAGGTGTTACTATGCAGCTGTTATCTTCTGAATAGTCTCTGCCCATTCTCTGCATCTTAACCCCTGGCTTTTATGGAGTGGAGGACATGGTGGTGAGGACACAGGGTAGTTATCTAAAGTGGTGCCATCTGGGGGCACCTGGGTGGCTCAGTCAGTTAAGCATCTGCCTTCGGCTCATGTCATGGTCCCAGATCCTGGGATCAAGTCCACATCAGGCTTCCTGCTCAGCAGGGAGTCTGATTCTCCCTCTGTCCCTCACCCCACTCATGCTCTCTCTCGCTCTTACTCAAATGAATAAATAAAATCTTTAAAGTAAAAATTAAAACAGAAAAAAAGCAGGAGGAGTTTTAACATGCCCCTTAACACTGATTCAGGATCATAGTGTCATGACATTTCAACCAGTGCCATATTTCTTGTTTGAAACTTTTTTTTTAAGATTTTCTTTATTTAAGCGGGGGGAGGAGCAAAGGGAGAGGGAAGGCAAGGGGGAAAGAATCTAAAGCAGACTCTGTGCTGAGCATAGAGCCTGATGCAAGGCTCTCGCTCACAACCATGAGATCATGACCTGAGCTGAAATCAAAGAGTTGGACGCTTCAATGACTGAGCCATGCAGGTGCCCCTTAATTTCGAAACTTTAAATTTGATGATTTCACTTCAGAAGTTTTCATTTTTCACCAAGGTTGACAGGGATTTTCCTTTTGGAGGATATTTTTGGCCTGTTTATACCTGTTTGTGAGCCCTTTTGGTTACTGTCCTTCCCAGGCTTCCATCTGGAATGAGCACTGTACTACTCTATTCATATCTTTAAATCCTGTTATAGCCTTTAGAACGTCTTTCAGGGTTCCATTATGTCCCACCTCCTGCACGAAGGTCACTATGATTTCTCACTGCTTGCTTTCTACATTTACTTAAGCAGCTTCTGCGTACTTAGGTGCTATGCCAGGGTGAACTGAATAAGATCTGGCTGGTCCTCATCTTAAAGGAGCTCACAGTCTAAAGCTAAACTCTCCAGTACGGTAGGGGCACCTGGTGGCTCAGTCGGTTATGTATCGGTTATGTATCCCACTGTTGCTTTCAGTTCAGGCGATGATCCCAGGGCCCTGGTGCTCAGCAGGGAGTCTGCTTGAGGTTCTCTTCCCTCTCCCCCTATGCCTCCTCTCTGTGCACACGCTCTCTCTCTCTCAAATAATAAATAAGTAAATCTTAAAAAAAAAAAAAAACCTGTCCAATATGGTAGCCACTAGACACATTAAAAATTTAAACATTAAAATTAAATAAAATAAATTCAGCTCAGTCACAATAGGCATATTTTGAATGCTCAATAACCACATGTGGTTAGCAGTTACTCTCCTGCTGTACACAGGCGTAGAACATTTCCATCATTGCAGAAAGTTCTATACAGTGCGCTAAAGAAAACTGGCTGCTACACAATTACAATAAATGAAGTATTTTTTCTATTCATTTTGGCATTTAATAAAATGTGACCTTGTGATTTTATTTAATTAGTTCATGCATTCCCCTAATTAAATTGAAAACTCTTTGAGGCCAGAAGATTACATTTTCTTTCATACGTTCCACCATGACTTACTGCGGCATTAGCTCATTGACAGTGTTCCATGAATATGAAATATAATTTTCTATTTGCCATAGAAGGCTTTTTTATAGACAGATTCTTAGATTAGCTTAGAACTTTATATCCTATAGGAACTCAAGGCCCTGGAGCATACCCTGAATTTAACCCTCACTAGCAATATTGTCTGTTCCAGAGAACTTTGGTTAGTTCTTGGGTGGTATTAAGTATGATAGGGGTTCTAAGGCTTTGGCTACACATGGGAATCACTTGGAAAGCTTTTAAATCCTGAGGCCTACCCCAGAAAACTCTGATTTAATTGGTCTGAAGTGTGGCCTGGCATTGAGATTTTTATACCTACCCCCAGATGATTCTAACATGTGGCCTAGGTTGAGATCCACCAGTAGAAGAGACTGGACCCCCACCCCTCACTTTCAATTCTGCTCACTTACAGCTATAAGTAAATGTTACCAGTATATTTAAATTTTATCTTTTATATTACTCAATAATGTCCTTTTCCCTCCTTGTAGTTTCTTATCTCAGTCATCAGTATGGTACTTCTGACACTGATAACTGTCACACTGGAACCTCCTCAGAAATTGCCGGACTTATTTTCTGTATTGGTTTGTTTTGTATCTTGCTTGAACTTCCTGTTCTTCTTGGTATACTTTAACATTATAATCATGTGGGACTCCAAAAATGGAAGAAATCAGAAGAAAATCAACTAGCTCTATCTCCACAAACAGATGTGAAAATATTAACAGTGCTTAAAGGTTTTTTTGAACTTTTTTGCTATGTATAAATGAAATTATCATTTTGAGAATCACAAAATGATAGGGAAAAAATGGTGGAAAGTCATTGTTGTCTATGCAAAGTAAATATATAAGGGGACTCAAGCCCATTGGAGGCTTTTATTTTCTAAACATGAAGTGGCCAAGACGTGGTTTTATTAATATTCAGTTATCCAAGTGGGAAAATAAGAGAAAATTCCCTTAATCCTAGTGTTTACTCAGGAAATGTACTCTACAATTTGTTGTCTTAAAAAAAAAATCTGCAAATCCGGTGAGCTTACTGGGAGAATCAAGCCCTTCTTTTTAAAGAAATCACTAATTTTGGTATTTAAATTTAGTTTTCCTTACATTTTAGAATGCAAGTAATGTGTATTTCATTCTTTAGAAATTATATCTCAGGGATTAAATGTTTAATTACTGTGAGAAGGCAATTTAAAGTGCTTGAAGTTTGAACACGCCTTATTACATGTACAAATTTGATTTCTTTATAACAAGGGAGAGAGATTAGACCATGTTATTTCCAAAAATGCTGACTTACTTGAATGCAATTAAACAGTGAATTTTATTGAATTTAAGTGGTTTGAGTGATTTTTTTTTTAATTACTCATGATCACTAATTCTAAACTTTTAGGATCATTCTGTTTAAGTTGAATGGTTTTATACAGGATTTCATCCTTTTGATCTTTTTTAAGTAGCTCAAGATTATCACTTCCATAAGCATTGATTCATATCATGTTTCATGTTAACTTGGCTCTGTTAATAATGTATCATTCTATATTAGGAGAAGCTCATCTTTACTATCATATTTAATTGGTAAAAATAATGTATGTTATAGTTTCTTTTTTCTTTTTTTTAAGATTTTATTTATTTGACAGAGAAACAGTGAAAGGGAACACAAGCAGGGGGAGTAGGAGAGGGAGAAGCAGGCTCCCCACTGAGCAGGGAGCCAACTGGGGGCTGGATCCCAGGACCCCGGGATCATGACCTGAGCCAAAGGCAGATGCTTAGCGACTGAGCCACCCAGGTGTCCCTGTGTTACAGTTTCTTATGTAAAGATTGTTCTTTTGGGAGGGCAGGGGGAAAAAAAGATGTGTTCTCTTTAGTCTCTGTGGTTAAGAATAAAACAATTATTTTCACATCAACCTATGTTTTTAATGAATATGTTTCTTTCATAAGACATCCATTAAAATATATTGACTAAGTGGTGATACATTTTAAAACAGTGAGCACATATACACAAAGAAAATCTGGTTCTAGACATGGGATAGCCACAGGCCACAAGAAGGTATGTGCTTGTAAGTCTGATAAAGGAAGTAGGTTTAGACAAAGCAAAAATCAGGAAGTATTTCTTTCTCAAAGCAAATGTGCATAAAGACTCAAAGGGCAGGTCAGCACAGAAAAGCAGCCTTGAATCACTGCCGAATCAGCAGGAACATCGCTGTCCATGGTCACCATCTGTAATCACTGTGCCCAAATGTCAGCATCTTGGCTGGCTGGTGTAGTCCTGTTTTTTTATTTTTTGTAATAGCATACATGGGTTTAACACAGGATGTTGATTTAAATCAGTGATGAGGAAGTTCTAACTTCTAAATAACTGGAGCAAAGAAACATTATTTGAAAATAAAAGTATATCATATAAATACTAATAAAGTAGAATGCACCCATAATCAAGGTATCTTGTAGGTAAATCCTCTAAATACACATTTTTCCCCAGATAATTTAATCATATTAACACTGTAGCTTTTATGGAGATTTGCAGCAATTATAAGTCAAGTATCTCATATCCATTAGAAACCAATTTAAGAAGATTCCACTTTGAAGGATTAGGTTCCAAAATACTAAAAATGTCCGTTGATGAATTAAGATCACAGAAATGGGTAATTCCAAAGTACTTCTCTCTCTCAGTTACACTCTGGGTTATTGGGATGTTTTAATGTAAAGATATTTAGATAATGCAAAAATACTGAAGATTTCTCAGTTACTTCACTAATATACCTGTCAAGAAATGAACGCTTCTAAGTTATTTTCAAGTTCATTTTAGAGGGAAGGGCTGTTTCTGAGAAATGCAGTTGTCTGTTACCAATAAACTTAGGCTTGCTTCTTAAAATGAAGAGAACAGGGTGTACGTTCATGTATCAAATATGAAGCATACAGAAGCCATTTTCCCTTGAGGCGTTAAGGAGGGGAGAAAAATCCCAGATGTAGCATTCTGTCCAAATGATAAACCACAACTAAGTGAGTGAAACATTTACAAAAGTCAAGGCAGCCAAAGGAGCCTTTCTGTTCAATACAAAGAGTAAAAGATGGATAGGATGTAGCTAAATAATGGTTGGAGTAACACAGGGGTTTCAAGTCTCAATTGGTCTCTCTTCTGTTATGTTCATTGGAAGATCAGGGCCAAGTGTATCTCCCCCGCCTTCCTCCATGCCACACCCCCCTTCCCCCCATATAAACATTAGTTTTGTGTGTGGATCTTTCTGCTTTGTCCTTCATGTGGCCTCCAAGGGTGATAAAGCGAGAGTCATCTGATCTACAATGAAGAGAACTGGGAAATGATTCTTAGCAGACCCAGCTGTTCTGAAAGGCAAAAGCTTAGTGTATTGAGGTCAAACATACAGTAACTGACTTAATAGCATTAAGCACATACCTACATAACTTGCATTACATATGCAACCAATCTACTTCTTAACCCTTTATTTCCTAAGTTTCTTTCTATGCTTTGCCTTACATCCTAAGGTTAGTTTTCAATGCTAGAACACAAAAGAATTACCCTTTTTGGTATATTTAGGTAATGTCCTATTATAAGGACTGTATCACAAAGTGTTCTTAATATTTAGCAGACAGATTTTCTTTAAAATCTTATTTAAATAGTACCAATAAAATCATTAGTGAAGGGAATTAGGTTTAATAGTTAATTGGGTTACTATTTAGTATCAATGTCATTTAATAGTTTTTAAAAACTCATTTTCATTTTAAGAGGTAAGTCTGAATATTCTCTAAATGGAAAATCAGTTATTTTCAAACTTAAATTTTGTTTCAGATTTTTCATATAGTATTTTTATTTACATGATACAGTAATATACGAATTTTGCCAAGACTTAGGGCAAGTACCAAGGGAATAGCATTTTTTTTCCCTGTAGAGATGGTCAAAGAAAAATACAGAGGTTTTAAAAAAACATGTTATCAATTTATAACACATCCTGTGATTCCCACGTCCCCTTTATTTGGCGATAGTACAGGGATGATACAAAATAACACCACAGAAAAACAGAAATTTAAATCAATCCTTCAAAATAATTTGGAGGTGATCACATACCCCATAAAAAAGGTCTTTTCTTTAAATTCAGTAGTCTGTGTAGTTTAGTTTAAGAACAAGTTCATATTTAAAAATATATATGTACTGAAAAATGCATTCCACTATTTTATAAAAGGTGTGAGAATTTTAAAACTTTGAAAATATTTTTTCTGTATAAGCATAGAAAGAGTATAAAAACTCATTCCTGAGATAGTGGCTACGCAATAAACGTCTAGAAAAATTTTAAAAGTTTAAAAAGAATCTAATACGCATTTGGGGCTTTACATGGGAAGGTGGTACCTAATTCCACTCACCATTAAATGTAATCTGAGTTTTAAAACATAGTTTTGCCCAAGTGCCATTTTCATAAATGCTTTAAATCTATCCACAAATGCTAAAAGCATACAGAAGTGTATGTGATACAGAATAGGAGTTAATATCCTCTTCTACTTGTTGGCTTACATTAAAGGGTCAAGAAGAAATGTATTATTTACATTGAGATTATCTACTGGTGTGTGTAGAAAGTTTAAATTAGCTGCAAGAAATTTTATCTAGACACGCACCTGCCTAGTGCTATGATCTGGTATTTACTGGGCAGATTAATTACAAACATTTCTTCTGTTCCTTTAAATACGATCAGGCAGATGCAGAAAAAGTTGGTGTTCATAGTAAGTGCATTTCTTCTAAATGCCTGCAGGATATAAAAGATGATTATTAAATCAAGAATTAGTTTCTAAGTTAACATGCATCTCATACACCACTTAAATGATTTAAACACCCATTTACCCTGTAATTTGGTACCTAGTTTAGATACTGGTAATCTCTTATTTGCTTATTTTTGGGTCTTCTAACAAGATTCACCTTCACAAATAATTGTCAGTAGGGCTACTCAGACATCACACTCTTCACTTTATGTGAAGATCAATCTTGAGATACTTCTGAGAGATTTCTAAAACTCCTACATGACCTACTTGCGGAAAACACCAAAATCTACATGCCTTTTGTCTATAAGCCTTAAGGGCCTCTCAGCAGGTGTTTTCTCCAACAGCTGCCCCCCCAAAAAAGATACCGTATTTACTGGCATTCCTAGTCAGAGCATGTCCTTCTGGGGCCTCCTAGTGGTGGCAGAAGTTCCTGTCGTTTGGTTTAGGACCTCCGTGTGACAGAAAGTCTTTGAGGAGAGCAGGCATTGGCAAGTGATGGCATATTTCCCTTAGGGCACGTGGACCTTTCACTCCTGAAATACCCCTCCCATGCTTACATTGGCATCTATTAAGAAGTAATTCATGGTAGGCTTCTATATTTCCCTATTCATGAGAGTCCACATATATTCTTGTCCTAGAAGAAGGTAGGTTGCCAACTTGACAACCACCAACTCTTGCCAATTTGAGTCTGGTTTGAATTCCTATAGAATATTTTAAGTACTCTAGTATTCACTTAATATCCCTATAGGTTACTGATACACAAATGACAATACTATACAGGAAAGTAAGACTCTCATTAGTTACGTGGGGGAGGTGCTATTAAGCTTATTTTATACCGTCCCACAAGGTAAATATCAGTCCCATTTTATAACTAGGGTTTAGGGGACCCAAGTGCCTAGTAAAGGCCACAGAGCTCTAAGTAGATAACAGAGCTGATGCTGGACATGTAATCCAAATCCTGTTCTCTGTTACAATGCCAGACCATGCAAAGCAGTTTCATCAATTGATCAGGGCTGCTAGAAGTGTGTTGAGGAAGATTCTGATGCCATATTCAGGATCCAGCAGAAACAAATACTGTGGTCAGTGTGATTAATGTCACAACACAAGAATACAGTAGCATGTATATTATCTCTACACTGCCGTACTGGTTCTGGAGATGAATGTCTCAGAACACGAAAAGCAATTTAGATATGGTGATGCAATTCATGAGCAGTATTTTGACAGGAATTATCGTTCATACAGCAATTATATTCTTTCTAAAGCATATTTTGGATTGTTACTTCCCTAATAATCTTCACTGGTCTACTTCTGCCTAATGAATAAAGTCTGAACCTATTAAGCCTGGTGATCATAATTGTCAATGATGTGGTCGAACCTACTTGTTCAGTCATTCTGCTTTTCTGCCTTTTTGTTCGTGTTCTCTCTGCCTAGGATGTTTATACAGCCTATCAGAATGACCCATTTCTCAAATTCAAGCTTCCTAGTAAAGTACAGTGTTTCCATTACTAGGGTCTGGATGGTCCTCTGTCAGAGATAATGTAGAGTGGAATAACTAAAATTGATTTTAAAATCTTGAACTCTTAAATAATGACCTAATCACTCTATCCTGAGGTGATCTATGTTTGCTGTATATTCCTATACTATTGCTTATTCTTCATTTGGTTCTTAAAGAGGAATGTTTATACTCCTTAATCTGAAGAGGAAGGAACTGTCAACTCTTCTGCTTTCTCTACCCCATGCAGGAGTGACAGACTTGATTGGCCAAAGTCCCAGAACATTAATTCACATTTTACTAGTAATATTACCTGTCACTCTTCTTACGCAACACGCTTTCCCTGTCTACTCTCAAGTCCAGTGGGTCTTTGTGCTTCCTAATTTCGTGCTGTAAGACTAGCCCATTCTATTGATCTCATCTGCAATCAAGCATAGGCAGATCTGTGGTCTTTACTATTGTAGAGGCACATGGACATGGGGTTTATTTCAAAGATCCAGCTTTCTCCTCAGGTTCAAGACTGAGATTCACAGGGCTCATGATTTAGACTCAGCGTGGGAGAGAGGACGTCCCACTTCTGCCTTAGGCACACTCCACATTAGTTACCCTAAGCTTCTGCCAGAGGACCTGCCATGTTGGAGGTTATCAAGTCCTCCACTAATCAAATTGACACTTTGATCCCAAAGTACTCATCCTTTTTTGTGCTTGCTATTGGGCAGAATCCTGGAAAGAAGAGGGATCTGAACTTGTATTGCTTATCATAGCTCGCCTTCCATTATTATCATTTCATGTATAGAATATAAATCTTGTATCTTTAGCTTGGTCACTAGGTTTTAGAAGACTGGCATTATGCAAGTGCTAGGTTTATACTAAGCATCATACTTTCGTTAACCAAGTGATTTATCCAGTTGTTTCTAGATATATTTTTCCAGTATCTCCTGCAGTATCCCCTGTTAATATTAGCCCAAACCATGCTTCCCCCACCCTTTTGCTGGTCTTTGTCCTGTCTGTGGCCCACAGGTTGCTGCCTCTCTTACTGACTCTCTTATCCTAACATTATTTTATAAAGGCTTTGCTTGTTAAAGGCTCTGGGAGTGCATTTGTATGGGTTATTTCCCCCCACTGAACAATAAAGGTTAGGAAGAATAATCACTTAAGTGTGAGAGAGGGCAGGAACTGACGTGCAGACAGGGAAGCTGGCCACAATGGTATCACGAGTACTGTGCCTGTCAGAGGTTTCTAGGGCACAGGACAAAATCAGAGTTTAAAACCCTCCCTTCGTCATACCAGTTGGACAGCAATGACAAATGCACAAAAAAGGAACAATGAGAGAACATGGAAAAGAGGGATCTGAGGAAGCCTAGTGTAAGATGAGTTATAAGCAGGTTTTGAAAGATGGGTAAATTTTTGATAATGATGGGGGAAAACATATGTCAAGCAGAGGAGAGAGAAGAACAAAGATAAGGGAATTAGAAAGGTTGTCTCCAAGGAGTGTGCCTGAAGAATGGTACATAATTTGGAGTGACTAAGGCACAAGGACAAGGTATGCTGTGGTCACGTTAGGGAGAGTTCTGAATGTTAGTATAAATTTGGATTTTACTGTGAATATGGTAGATATCTTAAGTATAATTTGTCCAGTAGCAGGACAGGCTGTAGGGAAAAGGGACCAAGCGGCAGAGAGGCAGGTTACAATGGGGAGGATAAGCTGGATAAGAGGTCATGAAGGAATAAACTAGTGCAGGGGGCATGGGAGGGAGAGGTAGATATTTTTAGAAGTGATTTGACCCAGCAGCAGTTGCATATGGGGGCACATAAAAGGGACAGAATTTTGAGGTTTTGAGCCTTATCACTGGATGAATGTAATCCCTAGAAAGATAGAATGAGGAAGAATTTTTTGGGGGGAAAAGATGAAATCAGTATATTTGGGGGACACTGTATGGCAGCTGAGATTGTGGGTTTATAGCTCAGGAAGAGGGTCAAAATTCATTTGGAAACCATAAATTGCACTAAGGTGAGAACTAAAGTGAAGGAATGGGTGAGGTCATGAAGAAAGTGCCCAAAGGAAGAAGAAAACAGAGTCAAAAGAACCCAGGGAAATGCCTCAAAGGTTTAGTCCACTTTCACTTCATTGTTATTTCTCTCCTCTGCTTCCCACTAAAAGCGAAGTTGAGTGGTAGGTCAACCTTCATTCTTGCAAGTTTTTTGTAAGTACTACTCATATTAAAGACTCAGACGAACACTAACATTCTAATCTTTATTAGAATCCAGGAACACAGAGCTATTCTCAGTACTCTGAGTTCCCCAAAGTTCACGAATGAGACCATCATATATTAAATGTGTATGTTATTAGCCAGATGTGTAACTGCAACTATGTATTTATGATTGCCATCTAATAGTTGTCTGATGGATTGCCATGGACCAGAAATTGTACAAAATGTTTAACCCTATGAGGAGTATGTGTGTATATGTATATATATTAGATCCTTTCTACTTAATAGGATCTAAAACCTCTCATCAGCAGTGAAACCTGACGACCACAGTTTACTATTATGAGTGGGCAAAGCAAAGACCCTGGTACTAGCCTCCTCAGGTTAGTATCCTGGCTCTGTTGCTGATATAATTCTAGGACAAGGTTATTAACCTCTTTGTGCCTCAGTTTCCTCACCTATAAAATAAAGACAATAACTGTATATCACGTAAGTTGTTGAAAAGGTTGAATGGAATCTGTATAAAGTGCCTACAGTAGTACCTGGCACACTGACAGTGCTTAATAAATGTAGGCTATTATTATAAACTATCAGTTGTTGCGTACAACAGAACAAACATTTTAATGAATGAAAAGTGACACAATTTTGTATATAAGATGCTTTGCAAATATTTTTAAAAACCATTAGTTAGGAAGCTAATACTAATCATTTGAAATACCATTTCCAAAGAAATGTATTTTCAGTATAGAATTTATTTTGCCTTAATTTTTCCTAAGAGATAGCAGGCAACATCTGGTTAGCTTCTAAGAATCTTAATTAATACTGATGCCACTAAATCTGGGATAGGCTAGTTCTGAATGTGAACCTTCAGTTACAGGTTCGTTAGACACTAATATCACATTATTAGTGTGATCACTCATATTGCGTCTAGCTAATATAAGAACCTAGTTATAAATCTATCATTTTCACTTATATTGCTGAGTCTACAGGGAACTGTTTTGAAGGAAAGATACACTAAGTAATATATAATTATTTACTTAATTCAGCACATTTCTAAATTCATAGACTTGTTATATCTTGTTCAGTTACATGTGTCCTACAGAAACTATAACCCACCTGCCAGTACCTAGTTATTTATACTAAAGGTGCTAAATTAAGAGCCCTCTATACCTCACCTAAAAATATGAGCTTTTTGACTTTTAAAGCTAGGCTGATGAGCTCAACAGTTATTTCAATCAGCCTCTCACTCACACATCTTGTCAGATTGTCCTATTATTGATAAAAATAGATTTTAATTTCAAAAACACCTCCAAAGCTCATGTCCCTATTTTCTTCATAGACAGTACCAAATTTGATAATATAAATAAAATGTTTCCACCTGAACAAAACAGTGAAATTTAACAAGGCTAACCTTAATTAGAAAGGTGAAACCCTACCTCAGTTTAAAATGCCTTTAAGGAATTCATGGCTGTCAAGATGATATAATTCTATAAGAAAGAAAGATTTTTTTTTCAGAAAACAGTTCAAAGTAAGTTGTCACAGTATATGATGTAGAATAAATGCTTAATCAAATGAAATTAAAGAACCTAAACGTAAAGTTCTGTTTTACATTACGAATAGCTTTGGGGTTATAAATTCTCATTTCAATATCTTACTTATTTGTTCAATTCTGGTTCAGAATGTACATTTAAGAAATTAGGATAAAAAGTGCCAAAAACTTATAATGTATGCTTATGCTTTATTATAATTATTTGTCTTTTGTGACAGATTCTACAAGCCTGAGGGCAGGACTATGTCTGCCTTGTTCATTACTGTATCCCTCGTGCTAGAACAGTGCCTAGCTCATAGTAGGCATTCAGTAAATATTAAAGGGATGAGGCGTGGAAGGAGAGTGTGATTTATCAGTATTTGAAAATATTTAAATTCCTTTAAAAAATTCTTAGAGTGACATTTGTTTTTACTCATTCATTGAACATGCATTGTGGGCCTTCTATCAGGTTCTATGCTAGGCTCTGGGGCTATAATATAGAGATACGACTTTTGTTTGTTTGCCAAGGAGGAGTCCAGGAGCCCTGTAACCGGACAATTAGAATACAGGACAACACTACAACTAATACATTTATAACCATTCAGACAAGTGTTGCAGAAGGCTGGACGGAGCACTTTAGCTTTAGCTCGGCGAGCTGGGGGGAATTTCACAGAGGATCCGACATCTGAGGCTGACCTTAAAGGATAAGCAGGAATTTACTAGACAGAGATGGAAGAAAGAGCAATCCAGGTAGAGAGAAGCAGTAGAGAGGCCTGAAGTTCACAAAGAGGGAGATTCCAGAGGCTGAAGTCACATGGTGCGAACAGTGTGCATTCAGATGCCTCCTTTCCTCCTGTGTGAGGTCTGAGCTGGAGGAAAAATCACCCAATACCTTTTACAGAAGTCCTGCTTTTAACTATATAATTAGCTATATAACAATACAAATATCTGCTTTATTAGTCTATATATGTGTTTAATACATAAACCGCTCTTTTTTTGAGGAGCTTTTCTGACTACTTTAAGAGTTAAAATGGGAGAAAAAAATGTTCACCTGTCAGGTGACATAAAACCAATTTCTACTAAATGTGCCAGAATAATTTTTCTCCACCTCAGGAACGGTTAGTCTTCAGTCTGTTCATTACTGTCTTTTTATAGTATTTTTATTTAATAAAACCTATTAAGACTACCATACAAATCTCTTTACTTATGCTTTTATCTTTTAACTGATCAATTTTTATATTGCTGACATCCCTTCTTCACCATTTGCTCATTTAAAAATTCATAGTATGTGAGATATGTCTCTGGAGAAAATGTCTATAAAATTTGTTACAGCTGGCAAATGTGTATGAGTCAGTGATAGCACATGACTAAATGCTTCACAGAAAATAAAATTTGTTTCTGTAGTAAGCAGAACTGTTTAAATGTTATTTATTTTTATGTTTCAAAGAAAATATATTGTGAAGTGCTGCATTGATTTAATACGCAACAATGTCTGTGTACATGCTGTAGAAGGAAAATTTATGAAACCTTTGCACAACTCCTTTAATTGAATTTTCCAAATCTCTCACCACACACAAATAATCAATATCTTCTGCAGAGAAAACCAGTCAGAATTATTACAGTCTTTCGTTTCAATTTTGTTGTCATCAGCACATACAGAGCACCTGGATATTCGTAATGTCTGATAGCAAGTTATTTACACCTCTTAAACACATAATTGCTATTAAGTGAGTTCGAATCTATGGTTAATTTTTTTTTTACTGATTATTTAAAAGATAAAGATGATCATATTTCTAGAGAAGTATACAAAAATTTTAATTGTGTAAGAAATTATTTAAAAGGCTTTGAAAAGTAATAAATCAGTTTGTTTTTCCTTAAATCCTAGACAAATCTCAAGTAAGCAGTCAAAACGTATCCCCAAAACAGTGATGAATAGTGTAAGACAAGGGTATTAACATTATTAATAGGAAAGGCATGAACGACATACAACATACATGATAGGTGAATTCTCATCAAGAGCTAAGGACACAGTTGTACATTAATGTAGATTTGTGTCACCAAAACTAATATCTCCATTTTTTTAATCTCCAGCTAAATCAAGAACTTTAAGGCACAGGAAGGAATTTTTGTTGTTTCTTCTAAAACTCATCATGTCTAGACTTCAAACTTCAGTGCTTTAAAAACCAAAGTATTTGTTTGAAAAAAGATACTGTTTAATGTTAAGTTATAAGAAACTAAAAGGGTAGTAGTCTTCTAGGGAGTAAAAGTATTTGGCTGATATGATAAATACTTTTTCAAGACTGAGTGGGGAAAAGAACAACATATTTTTAAGTTAAAAAATACTTCCGTGGGTGGTTAGAATGAAAAGGCAGTATCAAACTATTTTATAGTCTTAGAACAGAAAGAGCTTAAAATTTGTCCTGTAGTCCAAGAATTTGAAAACTTTAAAATCCTATAACCCAGATGAATTTTACAATGTAAGACAGTAAGTTAGCTAAAGAAAACAGAAATGTTAAAGTTTGTGCTTTTCTTTTGAAGGCCACAGCTAGAAATTCTGAAATATTTTGTATTACAAACAGCTGAGACAATCAACTTTTTGAACAATGTAAAGTTCAGATGGTTACATTTCATTTCAAATATGCATACTGCAACCTACACGATTATTCTCAAAACAGATAAAATATGTTTTGGACTAAAGCTAAGTGTCTAGATTTCATATCTTGGCAACTGTTCTACAATTTGCTTACATTCTTTTCAAAAACATTTTGTTTACTGGAAGTACTGGTCATAGACAAACAATGATGGTATTTTTTAATATTTCCAGAAAAAATGAAAATACTAAGTACTATATAATGCCATCTATTGACTTAGGAATATTTGTATCAAGTTGTTGTAAGTAGAGGTTGATTATGTAAAGTAAATAAATTTCATGCCTTACCATGTGACGATAATGTGACATTCCCTCTGCATCAACCCATTGAATGGTCATGTTTTAAATCTTCAGCATAACAAATTAAGAATAATTATGAAAATTCACATCCAAATCTAACAGAAAAAGGACCTTTCATCTCATTATTTTTCTAAGAGTCATAAAGCCAATATTATTAAGGAAAGTGAAGTTAGGCTTACTTCCTAAGTAACTGAAAAAAGAAAGAAAGCCTTCCTCTGTTTAAGAAATCTGTATTTAGCAGAGGAGAGCCTCCTTTATTCATATACTCTATCAAAGCATTCCCTCATTTGCACTGTCCAGTTCTTTCTAAAACTATGAAAATCTCTGTACCTTTTCATGTTATTGTGTATGTTTTAATTTCCCCTGAATGTTACATAAAGCCTTAAGAATGTGTGTCAGATGTCTATTTATTTAAAACACTAGCATGTTATTTTTACAATCATACTGCTCTGCCTGTAATAAAGACTGCGACTGGTGCTAAACAAGCTAGCAGTGACATGGAAAAATAACTAGAACTAGGGGACTGACTCGTAAAGGCAACAACAGCATAAATGTTGGAATTTTCCTGATACTGTCTATCTTAACTATTCCAGGAAAATTTTAAGAGAATCTGAAGGACATTCTTTTGATCGTGAAACAAGTAATTTGTTCTTATTTTCGTTAAGTACCTAATAAAACAAATCTCATACATATTGTGGGAATTATTTTTATATTATATAATTTCTAATATTATAGATTCCCCCAACATTTTAAAATTTAAACAATTCTGCAGAACAGCATAGTAAAAGAAAGAAGTAAAGTAGAAATTTCTATAAAGAGCTAAGGCTAGATCCCCAGATAAGCAACGCATAAAGCAAATTAGTTTGAGATGTCAAAAACACTAGCAAAGTCCTTGTAAAATGAATGTATAAATAAAAAGGGTTGAAAGTTATTAACTCAGCAAAACAATTATATATATGTATATATAAATGTGTTGATGTACATCATCTTTAGTCAAAAACAAAACCAAACCACCAAAATAAAAAAATACATATATTATGAACCAGAGAGAGAAGAGGGAAAAACATTCAGTAAAAACACTCAAACTCAAATTATAAAGGAAATAAGCTTCAATAGATTTTTCAGGCAATAATACTTCAAAAAAAATTAGTTGAAAAGCTAATGAAGATCTGAATACCTCAGGAAATATAAAAGCTAATGTAGCTCTTGCCAAGAAACAGAAATGGAAGATGACATATATTCTAATATATATTTTTATAGCTATTACATATTTTACTTAATCTAAATTCAGTTTTCATTTAAACCACAACATACAATCAATGCTTATTAGAAATTTTAAAACATGATTTAGTCATAGGATCTCCTTTATGCATGAACAAACACTCAGTCCTTAGGGAAAACCTGGTAATGGGCAAGTCAGTTTTAATGCCTTAAAATACTAGAAAATAGTTTTAAGGCTGGTCATGCATAAACACACAAAGAATTGGCATATACTAGATAACTGAAAGGAGATAACTTTTAACACATGGAATATAACTTTAACGTCTTACTAAATATTTAGGGAAGGAAACAATACTTTCAGAAAATTTTTTCTCATTATTAAAGTGGCAATTTACTTATTTATTCTACAATTTTCCCTTCCTCATTTCTCAAAACTTGGTGAAAGCCAACTCTGTAAAGCCTAATTCTAGTCAATTCTAGGAAATTACAGGTTGAAAAAAAATTCACACCACTGGCACAGAATATATAGAAGAAAGATTTCCTCTGGTTTGGAAATAATAAACATTCCAAATTCCCATTATGATCCTCTAAAACTTATGAAGTTAAAAGAGACTGAAACCACTGAAACCCAGCTACACATTATAATCAAGTTTCACAGTATAAGAGAGAAGAGATCTTAAGCCTTTTCTAAGAGCTAACTTCATATTCTTAAATTCTTGGGATCACAGTGGAAGTTAGCTGCTCTACTGAATGGCTCAGGAAACTGGCTCAGCTCTATTCTCACATGAGCTTTGGAGGAGTCCTGCCAGGGCTGTTGCCCTGCATCACGCAGGTGGCCTTTGGAAGTAACAGGGAATCCCAGAACTTTCCACGCAAACTCATCACTGGCTTGTTAAAGATCCTAAATACAGTCTAATATACTAGATTGGTTGAAGTGGTTTCAGTTATGCCTCATATGTTTGAATCTAAAAACTGGGACGACTAGGGGCGCCTGAGTAGCGCAGTCGTTAAAGCGTCTGCCTTCGGCTCAGGGCGTGATCCCGGCGTACCGGGATCGAGTCCCACATCGGGCTCCTCTGCTATGAGCCTGCTTCTTCCTCTCCCACTCCCCCTGCTGTGTTCCCTCTCTCGCTGGCTGTCTCTCTGTCACATAAATAAATAAAATCTTTAAAAAAAAATAAAATAAAATAAAATAAAAACTGGGACGACTAGATGATTTAATTTGTTGTAGGAAGAGGCAACACGGAACAATGAAAAAACCATACTATTTGAGGTTAGACTGGTCCTTAGCTGGAATCTCTGCTCTGACACTTAAGTAGCAGTGTATTTGGCAAGTTACTTAACATTTTTTGTCTTTGTTCCTTATCTATAATGACAATGGTAATAGCTATCTTGCAGAGCTGCTATAAAGATCTGCTGATCCTAGTGTTGGGAACATAGTAATTACTGGTCCTCAATAAATAGTAGTCACCGGTACTCAAAAATGGTAGACTAAAACATGGCTACCCATTTAAAGGCCTGCCTCCACTTACAGAGACTGCAAAATGGCATTCATGTCAGTAATATTAAAATGATCCCTCTTAAGTTGGTCTAAAGGTTTTAATATTTTATAGTCCATGATCATTTTGCTTACTGAGGTAGGGATGTGCATGTGTTATGGGAAAACCCGCTAATTTAGTTTCCCATACTGTGAAACGCTCAGAGGCATATGAGCTCACAGTAGATCAAACATCATTAATGATCTGAAAGTTTTCAGAACACTGGTTACAAAGTAACTTTTTATGCTTTGTGTAATCCTAATTCACCATTAAAAGTTGCTATATATTAATGCATTGTTCCCCCTATTTGTCTATATTCTCAAGAATAACTTTTAATAAAAAGACAATTTAAATCTTACACTGAAAATTGTATTTCAAAAGATATTTTAGAAGTTTTATCATCAAGGAAGTTATCTTATCAGACATGGTCTGCCAAATTCTATAAGGTTTGCAAATGAGATATATGATCTTTTAAAAAGATCACACCAAAAAAGGACGTATGATGATTGGCTTTCAATGGTTGAAATGAGATGAAAGGATCTTTTTATATAAATGAAAACAAAATTCTTTACCTTTGTTGGGAAGTCCTGAACTCTTCTTTTCAAACAGTTTTTGTTCTGTTACTTTTATCACTAAAAAACAAACAAACAAAAACCCCCAAACCAAAACAAAAAAAACTCATGTTAAGAATTAGCATAGAATATGAATAATTTCTCATCCTGGGATAATTTCATGAGAAAAAAATAATTTGAAGTAATACATACAGGTATCAAGTACAAAATGCAATACCTTGTACCTTATTTAAAGAATGAGCACCAGATTTTTAAAAAGCCTGGTTATCAGTTTGCAAGGCATATTCTTTTCCTTCATATTCAACAAGAATCCCTGAAGTAACATATCCTGGTAAAAGATATATGGCTTCTTATTCTCTAAATAATATTTCCATTAATGTCCAGTAGTGCCACATATAAAAAAGTCTTATCAGATTTAAATTTGGGAAAAATTACTAGGTTTATCTCTAAAACTGAAAACATTAGAATATGTATCTACGTTTACAAATAAGGAGTGGAGAGATGCCATTGAAAACTCGTGAATTTTTCTTACTTAGTTCTTTCGTTTTCTGCATTTCTCTGTGTAAGGAACACGATGGACGGGAGATACCAAGGAGACTTTCAAGCTCTCTACTGCCCTCCAAAGCCTAAAAGAAAGACATCTGAAATGAGTTAGGTACTCTACAAATATAATATTACTGACAATCTAGTGAAAATACAGTTTACCGTTTCTTTCATCTGAAAAACTTAAACTCTGTGGTAGGAAATTTAACTTTTTCTGGCAGGTCAACTACTGCAAGCTTTAAAATGTGAAAAAGTCAGATACTTCTAAAACATTATGGTTAATTAATGTTCATATAAGAAAAGAAATTCCCATGAAAAATAAACTAGACATATTCCCTGCAAATTCTTTTTTGGACTGGATTCTCCAATCTGGGGCTTCTTTCCTATTTTCCCTTTTCAAATGGGAAAGTAGACATATGAAAAATTATATGTCCCAAAGGAAAAAAAAAAAGCTAACCTGTATACTGCTTAATTTTTCCATTATTTCCATGATTTCTTCTGATGATTTCTCAACTTTAGATAGCAACACCATGAATCTAAAAATGAAAAAAAAAAATTAGCAAGATCAAGCATTTAAACACAGTAAGTCATTTTCACACCTTTAATTCTTTTTAAGAGATCTTAGATTCAGTTTTCTAATTCTTTTCTTTACAAAGTGGTAAAAGATATAAATGCTCCTCCTTCATTCTTTCATCCCTTTACAAACACAATATATATTATTAACCATCCTGCCTTTGGCATTTTCACGTTCTTTCATTCCCACTGAGCAGGGGGAGAAGATGTGAAGATGTAGTTAGTTGGCTTGCTCCTTTCTCTATCGTACCACTTTGAGAACACTAATATACCATTCTCCTTATTTACCTTGATCTAAGTCTATGAGTCAGTGTTACCCAGTAATTTTTTTTAATAAAAAATAAGTTTTATGGCTTAATATATTTCAGTGTGAAAAAGATTACAAAGGCATTCTTTTAAATTTGAAAACTAAGAAAACATCATTTGTAATCCTATCTCCTGAACATATCTCTAGTTAGCATACAGGAAAAATTCTCTTAGGTTTTTTTAAAACAACTTCTATAACTTTACATCATACTTTCCTTAATATAATATTACATATATATTTTTTGGCCACATCACCCATAGGTTTATAATTTTCAAGGCTGTACAATATTGTACCTAGTAAACATACCAAAGATGATTTAATCATTTCCTTATTATTGAAGTTTTAGTGTCTTTTCCAATTTTATGATCTCATAGCAGTATATCATCTATATCAGTGCAGTTCTAATAGAAATAAAATGTAAGCCACATATGTAATTTAAAATTTTCTAGTAGCCACATTGAAAGAAGTAAAAAGAAACAAGTGAACTTAATTTTAATAATATATTTTATTTAACCAATATATCCAAAGTATTATCATTTCAACACGTAATCAATAAAAATTTTCCATGGGGTATTTTATGCTTTTTTTCAAAATCTAGTGTGTACTTTACACTCATAGCCCATCTCATTTCAGACTAGTCACATTTCAAATGCTCATTAGCCATGTGTGGCTGGCTAGTGACTACTGTTTCAGAGACCACAAATCTCTACTATTGATTTTATGAAAGAAACTAGAAATTCTATTTAAATGCTTTTCAAAATCACATCAGTGTTATCCATTAACATTTCTGTGCTATTAAAAATAAGACTAATATGTTAACTTTTCCTACACAATGAATATGTAGAGTATGTTTCATCCAAGTAAAATATATTAGGTATGGAGAAACACAAGGAATGGAGAAACAGCTTTTATGCAAAAATTAAAACTTATGTGAGGAAAATGGAATTGAAGGTGATCTTTTTTCTTTAAAAAATTTCCCTTATTATCATGTATTTTCAATGAAAAGTCACCTGTCAGAGGCTTTACTTGCTTACCACCTGAACCTCAGTTTGAAAGATAGTGTCATAAAGGAATTCCAGCTCCTTCCATTGAGTTCCAAAAGTCTCAAGGAGCAAGAGGGCTTAAGTGACTCCCACCCAGGGCTGGGAACCTCCAGCTTCCCCTACATTATACCCATGCTACTTACTGCCTCAGGGGGGCAAAGCTGAGGCAAATGAGCTATTTCACCATGAGAAGCGATCTTAAGGGCTCTTTACCTTGCATTCTTTTCCTGGGAGGACTGAAGTGGCAGAGCCTCTCTACACTATCTTACCTACCATACTTTAAGGAACTGATAATACTCCTTGTTGACCCTTATGGAATTTTGTGGGAAGGGAGAGTCCTGCACAGTTGCCATCTTGAATAACTCCAAGGGGCTCTGTTCAGATAGATATGAATGGTGCCCCCAGGATTGTGCACATAGCATCCCCAAAGGACCTGTTAATAATTCTGTTTCTCAAGTTAAAATAGTTATTGAAGGGCTCAGCTAGGCATGTTTTTGACAACCTTGGAAAGCTGTATGGCCTGAGCGTCAAATAACTGGGGAAATTGTTTTCAGAATATCTTCACATGCTTGAGCTGGTTTTGCAGGGAAACTTGTCTTCACGCATGACCAGTAGACTAGTGGACAATTCATCACTCTTCTCATTTTTAAAATTTTATTTATTTGTCAGAGAGAAAGAGTGCAAGGAGGCACAAGCAGGGGGGGCGGCAGGTAGAGGGAGAAGCAGAGCAAGGAGCCTGATGCGGAACTCAATCCACAACCCTGGGATCATTACCTGAGCTGAAGGCAGAAGCTTAACTGACTGAGCCACCCAAGCGTCCCTAAGAAACAGATTCTTAACTAAAGAGAACAAACTGATGGTTACCAGAGGGGAACATTGTGGGGGGGATGGGTTAAATAGGTGATGGGGATTAATTATCATGATGAATATTGGAGTAATGTTTAGAATTGTTGAATCACTATATTGTACACCTGAAAACAACAACAAAAGAGAATTGATCTAAGTAGTTTTGAACACAGTAGTCTGACTACATGCTGTCAAATTAAAGACTTTAAAAAGACTGCAAACAAATCTTGACTGCTTTGCAAGCTTGTTTTTTTTTTTTAATAGATTATTTATTTATTTATTTGACAGAGACAGCCAGAGAGAGAGGGAACACAGGCAGGGGGAGTGGGAGAGGAAGAAGCAGGCTCCCAACGGAAGAGCCTGACGTGGGGCTCGATCCCAGAACGCTGGGATCACGCCCTGAGCTGAAGGCAGACGCTTAATGACTGCACCACCCAGGCGCCCCTGCAAGCTTGTTTTTAATAGTGCTATGAGTGCAGGAATTCTGAAACTATTCTGTGCTCGTGGTAAGATTAAGCAAATGTGAAAATATATTGATGTATTAGGAGCCAAAGATCTACTGACTCTGAGAAGGGGTGCAAATATGGAAAGGGGAAGGCAAAGAAAAACCCTTTATCACTATGAACTCAGGAATTTTATTTTATTTAGTTATTTTTTAAAGTTTTTTTTAAAATTTGACAGAGAGAGACAGCAAGAGAGGGAGCACAAGCAAGGGGAGTGTGAGAGGGAGAAGCAGGCTTCCCACTGAGCAGGGAGCCCGATGCAGGGCCGGATCCCAGGACCCTGGGATCGTGACCTGAGCCGAAGGCAGACACTTAACGGCTGAGCCACCCAGGTGCCCCGGGAACTCAGGAATTTTCAAAAGGCCAACCAATAGAAGGAATGATGGAGTTAGAAAATCACCATTGTATAACCACCTTAGTAGTAACTGACTTAGTAGGGTAGACTACCTTCCCACTGTAGGTGGGCATCATTTAATTCATTGAGGGGCTGAATAGAACAAAATGTGGAGGAAGGAAGGATTGGTTCCCTGTCTGCCTGTTTATTTTTTAAAATTAATTTTTAATTTTTAAAATTTCTTTTATTTTTAATTTTTTTTATTTTTAATTTTTTTTTAAAAATATTTTATTTATTTATTTGACAGAGACAGCCAGTGAGAGAGGGAACACAAGCAGGGGGAGTGGGAGAGGAAGAAGCAGACTCATAGCGGAGGAGCCTGATGTGGGGCTCGAACCCATAACGCCGGGATCACGCCCTGAGCCGAAGGCAGACGCCCAACCGCTGTGCCACCCAGGTGCCCCTAAATTTCTTTTATTTTTTAGAGAGCAAGAGAGTGAGTGGGGCAGTGGGGGAGCTGGACAGGGGGAATGGGAGAGACAGAATTTCAAGCAGGCTCCACAGCCAGCATGGCGCTTGATCTCATGACCCTGAGAACATGACCTGAGCTGAAATCAAGAGTTGGACCCTAATCCCACTGAGCCACCCAGGCAACTTATCCTGCTTGCCTGTTTGAATTGGGACATTGCTCTTCTGCTCTTGAACTGGGATTTACACCATCAGCTCCCCTGCTTGTCAGGCCTTTGGACTTGAACTTGAATTATACCACTGGCTTTCTTGGGTTTCATGCTTGCGGATGGTAGATCGTGGCACTTAGCCTCTCTAACTGCATGAGCCAATTCTTCATAATCAATCTATCTATATATGCAAGTATATATATAACTCATTATCAATACATTTTAATTATTTTTTTAAGATTTCTTTATGAGAGAGAGAGAGAGAGAACATGCGTCTGCGTGCAAGTTGGGGGAGGGGCAAAGAGACGGGGAGAGAGAATCTCCAGCAGACTCCCTGCTGAGCACGGAGCTAATGGGCTTGATCCGAGAACCCTGAGATCATGACCTGGGGTGAAATCAAGAATTGGGCGCTTAACCAACTGAGCCACCCAGGCACTCCAATCATTTTAATTATTAAAAACAATCACATCAATGCCATTTTATTATCATTTAATGTTATATTTTATTACTACTATATTATTATTATTACATATATATGTATCTGCAATTGGTTCTGTTCTCTGGACAACCCTAACCTATACAATTGCCAAAACAAAATATAAAATGCTACGGTCATTTAAAACTGATGTACAAATGTGAAATGTTCAATTTAATTTCAGATTTTCAAAAACCAAGTAGAATTGCTTTACAAGATTATAAAAAAGAAATATAAACAAATGGAACAAATGAAGAACTCATTACTAAAGCTAGTAAAATGGCTTTATTGACTAGGATTGAGTAATTTTATAATAAGTTGAAAAAAAACAATCAGCAAGCCATAATTTTTATCTATTGTAAAATATCTTGGCCTGTCCTTAAACTCACTAACTCCAGTATCAAGTCATGGAGTGAGATAAATAATAGGGATCTTTAGAAATAAATATTGAGAGAAATTAAATAAATACAGGCAAATTCCTAAGTGAACCATAACAAAGGTTCTTGTTCCCTTGCTACTTGAAAGCTCACTGCTATGAGAGCTGTTGTTAAAAATCTGGAGCTGTTAACAAATCGATGGGTTCAGAAGAATAAGAGAAGAAACTACAAAAAGTTAGAATAGCTTATGTGGAGCTGACTGGGGGGAAAACAAGGATAAGTTTGGCTTGCTTACGTGGTATCACTGTTGTTCAAAAAACATTTCCTCCTTCACTGTTTACTTTCATTCCTAGGTTTGTTACACTTCATATAATTATATCAGAAATTCATTTGGTTTAGCAGGTATCTGCTTTCATTTTTTTTAATTTTTAATTTTTAAAATTTAAATTCAATTAACATATAGCATATTAGTTTCAGAGATAGAGTTCAGTGATTCATCAGTCTTATATAACACCCAGGTATCTGCTTTCAAATATAAGATTACACATGCTTCAAAAATTGTTACTTGCCACTTGCTTTCACTGTATGTTCTTTTGTACAATTTATTTTTCTGTGTGTATATATTGCCAATTTTAAAATACATTATATAAGTTAAACAAAAAGAGAATGCTTTCCCTTTTTGGGGGAAAGATATTTATTTATTTTAGAGAGAGAAAGAGAGAGAGAGCATGAGTGGGGGAAGAAGCAGAGGAGGCAGGAGAAAGAATCTGAAGCGGACTCCATGCTGAACGGAGCCCGATGCAGGGCTCAGTCTCATGACACCAAGATCATGACCTAAGCTGAAACAAGGAGTTGGGCGCTTAACCAACTGAGCCACACAGGAACCCCAAGAATGCTTTCTTCTTAACATCTAGTTGAGACTGGTTTCACTGAGGAATGGGAACTTTGCTTTGGAGAAGGAAGGAGTTGTAATTTACAACAAAAATATTTGTGGGACAGGGCACATGAAAATACTTGGAGCTGGGGGATGTGGCTAGGAAAAGCATCTAGTAAAAGCAGATAAAGGGGGTATGATGATATATGTAGGAGATGCCAAACAAAGAAATTTCTTTGTGAAACTCTTCCCTGTGTCCCTGCTGTACTCTAAATGGCATTCAATATTTGTATATTTAAATCTAGACTAGTACTGACTAATACTATAGTTCAGCTACATCATGAAAAAAATAGACTTCTGGGGTTATAATCACAAGTTATAACACTATTTGTATGGTAAATGTACTCTGAATTCTACTCAAATGATTTAAAAAAACATTTTGAAACATAACCTATAACCGATTTCTAAGTTTGGAAAGATAACTTACAACATAAGACCATAAGCTCTCAATAGGTAGAAACTTCCATTTTCTTCATCTTTACCCACCCATCATATTGTGTGACACACAGACGATATAGCTGAAAGGGTAAATGAGCTGAACACATGAACTACTTCAAAAATTTAACCCCCCGTTCTGGTTAATTCAATTTTCCAGCCTTAGTGGATAGATCAAACCATTCTTTCCAAAATATATATGGGAAGTAGATTTTTGTAGATGATATCTTCATTCAAGGCAGCATTGGCTGGCCAATATGGAAAGAGTTGGGTGCTAGCATATAAGCCTCCTGGGTTCCTCTGGATCTCTTACTCTGCTGGCTTCACCGTGTCCCTAGCTCTTGAACCAGCTATTTGTTAGGCACTATGTTCCCAGACAACAGATTACTTTTCCATCCATATAAAATCTAAAAAGGGCATTTTCTTCCTCAGTTTTATCTTAAGCTGGTCTCTTATTCATGGGCTGGGAAACTATGCTCAATGAGTATTAAAATTAAGATATCACAGGGGCGCCTGAGTGGCTCTGTCAGTTGAGTGTCCAACTCTTGGCTTTCTCTCAGGTCATGATCTCATGGTCCTGCATGGGGCTCTGCACTCAGTGGGGACTCTGCTTGAGATTCTCTCTTTCCCTCTCTCACCCCACTTGCACTCTCTCTCTCAGATAAAGAAATAATTTAAAAAATTAAGATATCACATACCATGATCACATGAACACTGCAAAACACATCACAAAATATTTTACTTCTTTAAAAAAGAACACTTCAACTCAGGTATAAACTATTTTTTAATTTTTGCAAATAAATTATTTCTCTTAAATTATTACTTTAAGAAATATGACCCTTTTCTTTCAAGACACATGTGTTTATTATTTCAAAACAACAAACTTACTCATCATTGTCTTTTGTTGTAGGTTCCTTCCTTTTGGTTAAATTGAGGTGACTCAATTTTTTCCTCTTTCCTATATACATGAGATAAAAAGAAGAACTTAAAGTTAAGGGGAAAATTGTCGAATTTTAAATAAAATTTAGATCGCTAAAGTTTAAATAGAACATAAAAAGGTAAACTAATGAAAGGGAAGTAGGAAAAGAAAAAGTATCCTGGAATTTGCTATGGAAAAAAAAATCACTATTATGAATAAACTTTCAATAGCTATTTTGTTTTTTTTTAAATTTCCCAATATCCCAATTTTTTATTCATGATGACTTTATATAGAAAAAAAACAATCTTTACTAGGTAAAGGATACTTTCATAAAATATTTTAATAAAGAATGTCATCTTAAAGTTTCCAGTTTGTATTACTTCACCCCTTTTTTTTGCCTCAAAGTTAACAAGAGGTTGGTGATACGTATATCTACAAAATAGTGAGTTTCTAGTGATGTTACAGTAAAATGAATTTGATTAATGTACCTGACTTTAAATGCATATTGAAAAAAATGCATAATGATTTAGTTAATTCTTGGAAAGATCCTGTGTGTGGGGTTGAAAGGTAAATTAGATTTTATAGCTCTAGTAGAATATGATGTTTGTACTTATTAATGGTCAAATAGATAATTGTTTTATGAGCTCTCTGTTTCCTTGTTGGTTCTCCTGTACTTCATAGTATAGGACATCTTATACTGTAAAATATATGATCTATAATAAGTATTTGAGGACATATCCACAAGAAGATTCTTAATGTCTTACATATACTGGCCTTTAATAAATGTTTATTGAATGAATAAGCAAGCAAATGAATGAATAATCCAAATGTTTTACTATTAATGAAAATAAGTCCAGAGAGATCATTTTTTTAAATGTATAATCGGTGACAACCTCCTTATACCATGTATTTTTATGTTCTATTTGTTCAACAACTGGCACAGGAACTATTACTTGACTCAATGTCCTTATTGTTCACAAATGAAAAACAGATCAAATAAATTTTATTATTTCATTTAACCCAATATACTCAAAATACTATAATTTTAACACATAAAATGATGAGTGAGATCATTCATAGTCTCTTTTTCACACTGTCTTTGATACCTGGTGTATGTTTTACACCTCTAGCACATCTCAGTTCAGATGAGCTGCAATCCAAACGCTCTCTATCTACCTGTATTGGAAAGTAGAGCTCTGTGTAATACTGCAGGAGGATCCGATACTTCTAGATGAAATTGAGTACACAAATAACACAAGGGCAATTTCTCTAAATTTTTAAATGTAATTTATTAACATATTAATGTACTGTCTGGAACAGACTTTCCAGTGCTGGTTTACACTTTTTTCTTCACTTAATTTTTATTCCATTACTCTTACTTGCTCCTATTACTAGGGGAAAAGCTTATTTAAAGTATATTTTCTGTTCTCTAATATTTATAATTTCACTAAGTAGTTTCCGAAACATAAACAATAATTTCCCTCATTGTTACTTTGGATTTTATGGCTTCTCTCAAAACAAAAACAAAAACAAAAACCCAAAAACGACTATATCATAACTAAACTATCTCAAAATAGTCTTTAATTCTAAAAAGAGAAAAACTTGTGATTTAGAGATCTTGCTAAAATACTACTTATCTCTATTGTTTACTAACTTTTCATTATTTGACTTGTCTATATCCTTAAATTCCAAATAGTAAGAGTTTATTTAACAAAGGATTAAGGGAAAAATAGTAACAATATTTTATTTATGATTTTAGAGAACTTTGAGGAAAAAGTCTATTAAAATCCATCTCTTAAAAAAAAAATCAAGCTGGATATGAAATCCCATGATACACATTAAACCTTATTTTCAGAAAATCTTTGCCTAAAGGTTAATACTAATTTCCTGAATTTTGTGCTATGCTGTCTGCATTCAATAAAGCTCCACAATTAAATATTAAAATTACTTTGTTCCTTTAACTTGTAATTAATTTTCACATTTTAGCATCATCAGTCAATAAAGTTAGGAGAAATAGTAAAAGAATGCTTTATTTGAATTTTCGCCACGTGTTCAATGCCTGCTGAAAACATTTTTATTATTGTAAAGGGATCAGATATCTTATTCTGTAAAATGTAATCGATAGCATGAATCTCAATCTTCTCATGGAAGGACTTACGTTTCTAATATACTTTCCAATTGTTAAATAGGAGGAGTTTTAGTATCTCTAAGAATAATACTTGGATCAGTTATCAGAGACTGTTTGGACTCTAATATATCATTAGGAGTATTCCAGTTACTGGGGTGCCTTGGTGGCTCAGTTGGTTAAGCATTCAATTTTCTTGATTTTGGTTCTGGTCATGAATTCAGGGTTATGAGATGGAGCCCTGCATTGGGCTCCATGGCTTGGGATTCTCTCACTCCCTCTCCCTCTGCCCCTCCACCCCTTCCCCTAAAAAAAGAAGAAAAAAGAAAGAAATTCCAGTTACTCACTTCCTTGATTTTCATTTCATTCTATTAGCAATTAACATACAGCAAACAGGGGCAGATTCTATATGGACTTTTTCTTGCTAGGTTATGTATAACAAACAGTTGTATATGTGATTCACCAGTTTCACAAAACACTGGTGAAAAATGTACCATCACTGAATCTGGGCTACATTCAAAACTGTATTTGGACTTTCCAGGAAGCCTCAGGGAGCCTCTTCTCTAACTAATGAAGATAACTTTCAACAGATCATGATGTTTAGAAGTACAATCAATGGCCACATAATTTATCCAAGGCCCTAAAGCTAGTAAGTGGCAGAGTCAGGATCTAAACCCAGGCATCTGGCTACTAAGATTGTTCTCTTAACCAGGATGCTATGCTTCTTTAAACAGTTTTAGGCTGGTATCATACTGCTTCTAGATACATATAGTCTACAGATAGGCTACATCGTACACATCATTTGGTCCCAAACCAAAAGGCATGAGATGGAGAAAACCTTGACCCAGAGAGGTTCACGTGATTTGTCCAAGGTGTTATACACTGGTTAGTAACTTTTTTCCAAAAGAGTTATTGCCAGATCAAGTTGGAGCCTGTAGGCTAAGAGGCAAATAAAATCATGTTATTCTTTTTTTTAAAAATGTGTATTTATTTATTTGAGAAAGAGTGAGCAGGTGAGAGTGGGGAGGTGGGGTGCAGAGGGAGAGGGAGAGAGACACCCAAGCAGACTCTGGGCTGAGCGGGGAGCCTAAGGCGAGGCTCGATCTCACAACCCTGAGATCTCCACCCGAGTGGAAACTGAGTCCAACACCCAGCCTACTGTGCCACTGAGGCACCCTGAAATCATGTTATCCTTTTAATTAACCAAATTATTATTATTAAACAAGAGTGGAGAGTGAATAACCTCCTCAGAGCACCAGTTCATGAAAAATAACAATGTTAATGGTTACTTTTTTAAAATTCAAAATACCTTTATTGAGTCCCATGGAAGAAATGTAATATTCTTAAAAATATTTTACCTATATTATTGAACAGAAAGGTATCAATGAGAAAATTGGAATTGCTTTTTAGCTACTAATACATTAATATTTGAGAAGAAGAATGGTAAGTTTTAAAATCTTTCATCCAAATTAGATTGTGGACCACATTAAGAAGCATTTGGCTCATATATCTCAAACTTCTCATCATATATTTAAGCTGATAGTAATTTATCAGCTCTTTTGAAATACATATTATCTGTTCCTTCTCCCACTTAAAAAGAAATCAGTCTTGCCAGAGGTCTACCATTTGATTAGTCTTTTCAAAGAACAAGCTTTTGATTTTGTTGCTTTTCTTTGTCATTGCCTTGTTTTCTATTTAATAATTTATTTCTATTTAATACTTTATATATTTTACTATTTCCTTTCTTGTATTTTTTGGGGTTCGTTCTATTCTTTTTCCATCCTTCTGAGTTGAAAGCTTGGCTTATTAGTTTTCAGTCATTCTTCCTTTCTAAATATATGCATTTTTAAGTATAAAATTTCCATTAAGAACTATTTTAGTATAATGCAGTATTTAGGTGTAAAGTTTTTCTGTAAGTTTTTTGTTGTCATTACCATTCAATTCTAAATGTTTTATACTTTCCATTATGATTTTTCTGAACAATAAATTATTTAGAAGGTTCTAGGTTTCCAAACATGCGGGCTAAAATTTTTAAAGGGCTGCCTTTTTTTATTGATTCCTAACTGCACAAAATTTTGGTCAGAGAATGTGACAGGAATTTTATACGTTGAGACTTCTTTGTGCTCCTAGCAGAGGAGCCTGATATGGGGCTTGATCCCAGGACTCTGGGATCACGCCCTGAGCCGAAGGCAGACGCTTAACGATTGAGCCACCCAGGAGCCCCTAAATTGTTATATTTTTGTAAAAGTTTTAGGTCAGCTTTATTATGTGTTGGGTATTACACTTGTTTGACCATAGCTCATTTGATCATGCTTGCTAGCTATGTTCAAACTGTTTATATCCTTCCTTTTATCTATTTCATCAGTTTCTGAAAGAGGTACTTTAAAATTTACTATAATTAGGGATTTGTGAGTCTCTCCTTATAATCTTGTCCTATTTCATTATGTTTTGTTTTTGTTTTAGATGCACATAGTTTCAGGATTCTTTTTCTAGTGGTGACTTTTTCTTTCTCTCACTGTATAGATTCCTATATCTTCAATAAGGCTTTTTTGCCTTAAAGTCTATTTTCGTCTATATTAATATTCTTATACTGGCTATTAATTTTTTTAAAATTAATATTAGCTTTGTTTTTTCTATCCCTTTACATTTAATCATCCTATGTCTTTTCTTAAAGCCTAAATAATGATATTAATAAAAACAGCTAAATACATATTGAAAACTTACTACATGTGAGGCACCATTCTGCGTGCTTTTTGTGTATTACTTATTTAATTCTCACAACAATCCTGAGGTAGATACTATTATTTTCCCCATTTAACAGGTCAGTAAATGAAACAAAAAACAAAAGACAACAATTATAAAGTCAGTTAACAGATGTTCTTCTGCTCCCTAATAATTATAAGAATCTTAAAACTCTTTAGCTTCTTCCTGCTCCCTCATCAGTATTCCATGCTATTATAGTCTATTATTTGTTTTAACCCCGTCTCAAATTGTTTGTCTTTTGCTTTATAGTCAACAGAATTTGTAGTCACATTTTTGAAATTAGATTTATAATTAAATTTACCAACATGTTTGCTAATTTATTTTTTTACCATTGCTCTTCGCATTCCATTCCTTTACCTGAGGCTCCATTTACTTCTACAAGTATATTTTTTAGTAATCCTTCAGGGGGTATCTGTGAATGGTAAAGTCTCTCAGAATTTGTCTGAAAAAATTTTTATTTCATCTTCACTTCCTGAGTAAAAAAATTCAGCTGTGATTTTCAGTTGGTATTCTTCTACTTCCTGCTGAAGTCTGTTCATATAGATAAAAAGTCTACTATCAGTCTGTCATTTCCTTGTGGGTTATATGTCTTTTCTCTGGTGGACTTTAAAATTTTCTTTGTCTTTGACAGTTTGCAGCTTTACCATGATATGACTAGGTGTGGATTTGCTTTCATTCATCCTGCTCAGACTAAGCATGCTACTGCAACCTGGAAATTTTCTTTCCTTAACCGTGAAATTGAAATCATGAAAAATTGATAGTCCTTTTATCTTAGAATACTGCCTCAGCCCATTCTCCTTATTTCCTCCTTGTGGAACTCCTATTTGACATATGTTGGAGCTTCTTATTCTATTTATCATTTTTCTTTACCAATTATCATATTCTCCATTTCTTTATCTCTGTGTTATTACATTGCTACAGTCTGGTTGATTTTTACAGACCTATTGTCTAATTCACAAATACCCTCTTTGACTATGCAAATTTATTGTTTATCCTTCTACTTTAATTATTAAATAATAAGTCTGATGCATCTTTCCTCTTTACTGAAAAGCAAAATAGTTTGGAGAAATTTGCTAAGGAGTAAGGGAGGGCAGCAATATAATGACAACACACACAAATGTACATAACAATGAGAAATATACATGATGATAAGTAAATAAATATATATCTCTCAAAAGTATAAACTGGAATCACTTACCCCGTTTTTGGGCCACATGTAGAGTCTAAGTAGAGTTCCGGAAGATTTAGAAACAGATTTTTCTTTCTTTTATAAGTACAAATGTATTTAAATATAGTATTAAATCATCTGTTCACATAGTACACAGTTCAAATGCATATAGAAAGTACATATAAATACCTAGAGGAAGAGTATCCCAGGAGGAATTCAGGCTGAAAGACCCGTAAGTGCAATGACCTTGTGGCAGGAAGGGGTTTGGCGTGATTGATGAATACAAGAAAGTAAGAGTTGTTAAAGTAGTATAAACATGGGAGGGTAGTAGAAAGGATAGACGAGGTGGTCAGGTATTTGATGATGTACGGCCTTAAAAGTCATGATAAGGTTTTGAATTATTTCCTAAGTGTGATGGGAAGTGAACTGTGCTTAAAATGCCCCTGAAAATGCTATTTAAAATAAGTGCTTATTTAAGTTGCATCTTATGTTTTGTACAATATTTAAAAACTGACAATTGCTAATAGAAGTTATGAGATCATTTGGAACTTAAATTACTTCATAAGAGTCAGGCTTAATTATTTCTAAAACATGTATAAGACGACATATTAGGACAAGCAATGTAATGATTACAAATGACATAATATAAGATCCTAGAGAATTCTCCTATGTTGAGACTTTTGTATGTGAGATATATATATCAAAGAGTATATGAAACATATATAAGTACAGTTTAATGAACCAGTATAACCACTATATAAGTTAAAAAATAGAATATTACCAGTATCCGAGGAACCTTTGCTATATGGCTTTTTTAAAAAGAGCTTACTTAGTACTATAATCTGTGATAATTATCCACTTAAATGTCAACTGGAATCATGTGACCAATCTTTTTATGGGCAAAAAAAAATCCCTTAAGTCCATATTTAATTTCAATATGGAAATTGAGTACGTATCCACTTAAAATCTATTCATATTTCAGTATAGAGATGTACCATCTCTAAGGCACTAATTTTTAATTTTAAACAAAAGATATATTAAGTGTATTAAAAACAGATAGAGCTTGAAGAAAATGTATACATCTTCATATATTTTTGTGAAAGCAAACCTAATAGTAATAGCTTTAAGATAAAAAGCATTTGATTAGAGTAAAATAAAAGTCATTCGAAAGTTTAAGATCTCATTATGGGTTTCATTACAACAAATTAGGTAAAATGAGATTTCTTTGTTTCTGTGTAGCTTCTAGTATATTCTTAGCACTCAATAAATGTTAAACAATAAAATATGAATTAGGCTAATCACAGCACATCTAAAATATATTTTATTAAATTTGAGCCTACTTAGAATTTTATATTATAGAAACCTGACATGTCACTGATTCATGACCTTTTGCAATATTAAAAATTAAACCTATGAAATATAGATTCATATATCTTTTAAATAAATATTTTAGCAATAAACTACAAGAGAACAAGAAATATGCATGGTCAAAATTAAACTAACGATATTTTAAAATAAAGAATTTCATATTAAAATTAGGTTATTCTCTAGTGGAAAACTCTACAAATTTTTTGGCAAATGCATTTAAGATAGTAAAGGAAAAGAAGGGAATGAAATACAATAAAAGCAAGCTATATAAAGATAAATGAAATGTGGATAAAACTAAATGGACAACAAGAATAAAAATAACATTTGGAAGTATCTCTCTTAAACTACAGTACAGCAGTACCTGAATTATATGCCCTTTAATTTATGCACATGATGGATAGCTTGTTAAGGGGTATATCTGTAACCATTATAATTGATAGTAGCTGAAAGCAGTCAGACCATAATTTCTATTTAATGGATGGGATAGTAAGGGAACAAAGTATACAGTAGCATTTTAAAATAAGTGCCTAGAAAGTTTACATTTATGTCCAAAGTAGTACCTATATTCTAGCCTTCTTTATGTTGAATTCCTCAAGAAAAAAGAAAGAAATCAGCTGCAGGAAGATCCATATATTATTAAATAAAAATTCTGATTAACCAATAACTAGAAAAATATTACAATAAATGGAAAAGAATGTTCAACTAACCATTTGATGGTTCATTTTTGTGCTCCTGTTCTTTAGAGCTTGCAGGAGAAGCAAATGGGCTCATTTGACAAGTTCCAGTTGTTGGAGAATAAGTTGTAATACTTTTCCTCCTCGTGATTTTTGAAGAATCAAATGACTGAAAATAAATATTAATTTGAGACAAAAATACTTATGTTTAGTTCTTTGAGAATGCCTTTTAAAACTTCTAAAATTCAAACCAGTATTATTTTCCTTGCTCTTTCTTTTCAGATTTTAAATACACTCAATTATCACCTCCAAAATGAACATGATCTTTCAAGTTTTGTAGATATTTCAGGTCTCCACACCGTTTAGGGCATCTCAATTTGATATTTGTGAAAATTTAATATTAAAGGTTTACTACCTTCTGAGATGGTATTTCCAAACATTTTAGAGATGGCTGACTCTTCCAGTTATATCCTGACGTTTGCTGTCTGCTGAACCTTAAGTATAATTATGGGGCTAGGCCAAGGAAACTCTCAGAAGTTTCTCGTAGTAAAACCCACAAGAAAATCCTAGAAGGTATATGTGCTTTCTTACACCTTCAAAAAGTTGCTCTGACACAGTGACTTGTCTTAGGAATAACCAAAGTAATGTTCAAACAATTGAGTATAACATTTAAGGCCCTTGAGAATTCGGCCTATCCTACAGGATATCCTCCTATCCTCTCCTGTGTGTTCCTACACACCTTGTGCATACCTCTAATATTGGAGACTACTGTCTCCAATAAAATTAAAAATTATCTTAATAATTTTTTACATTTCTGTCTGCCCCATTAAAATCTGAATTCCTAAAAATAAATTTCTTCATCTTTGTACCCTAGAACTCAAAAATGTGTAATGAATGAATGATGTGAAAGGACAGTCCAGTAACCTTGGCCAAGCCACTCTGAATTCATTCATTTGTTCATTAGTTCATTCATCTAATATGAAATGACACATGTGGTACCAGTCACTTAGATTATACACATTTGGGCCTCAGCTCATTCTGTGATCCTAGGCTGGAATGCCCTTTCTTTCCTTCCCCAGGATCAAATCTTTCTTTGGGTTAGGTCCCATTTATGATCCACTTCCTCCAAAAATCCATTATCACACTATTAATTGCTTGCTCTGAATTTCTTTTCTTTTTTTTTTTTTTAAGATTTTATTTATTTATTTGACAGAGATAGAGACAGCCAGCGAGAGAGGGAACACAAGCAGGGGGAGTGGGAGAGGAAGAAGCAGGCTCCTAGCGGAGGAGCCTGATGTGGGGCTCGATCCCACAACGCCGGGATCACGCCCTGAGCCGAAGGCAGACGCTCAACCGCTGTGCCACCCAGGCGCCCCGCTCTGAATTTCTTTTAAACTGTTTTCTGTAATGCCTACTGATCACCCAGCGCTTACGAACTAATGTGTACAAAGAAAGAGAACAAATTGTTCTGGCCTCATAAACAGCAGAGAAGAGGTTGTAACGGTAGTATGGGTGCTACAAAAATTAAGAGGAAAGGGAAAAATCAAAGTGGGCTGCAGTAATTTTACAGAAGGATTCTTGTGAGGAGGAAGTAGGTAAGGCTTAGATAAGCAAAAATGAAAGGTATGAAAAACCTGAAATTTAGAGGTGCTACAGATGGCATAGGCTGGAATGGGGGATAAAAAAAGGTCTGAAGGCTTATGATGTTACTAACATTGTAGAATTAAACTTTAGTGTGGTAGCTGACTTGAAATAGTTATATAATTCTCCATTGTCAATGATTCTTTATTTCTAAGACATCCTGGCAGAAATAGTGGCTGTGTCACCTTTTTCAATAATCTTGGTATTAGTTCCAGAATCTATAGCATCAATCTTTTTTTTTTTTTTACAGTTAAGGTTTTAAATGATAAATACTTTTTCATATTGGGGAAACAGAAGGCTTTCCATTCTTTATTTTATGTATCCATAGTAGCCACAAATGTAACCAATATCTTTTTTAAAAATCAAACTATAATATCAAGCTATAACTCTAAAGCAATCTTTTTTGTAGGGTGAAAAGGTTTTAAGTCTCTTTATCAGGTGGTTATTATTACCTTTCCATCTTGAGTTTTCACCTGTTTATATGTATTCAGTCATAAACTATGACATTTATCCAATCTTACCCTACCTTTCCAAGAATTTATTGCCCAGAACTATTTCACTGTGTATGTACAAGAAATGGAAGTCACTACACTAATGTACATTTATGTCAATCTGTTTTCCTATTTACCAAAAAATTATTTTTTCCAATTGCCAAATATCTAAACATTACAACTATAGATCATACATTTCTCCTTGAAAACCATTTTCTAGCTTTCATAAAATACATCTGTGTGTGTGTGTGTGTGTGTGTGTGTGTGTGTGTATTTCTTTTCCCCCTCACTTTAAAATACTGAAACTTCTTGGAACAGGGGAGAGGAGGGGAAAAATACTGAGGCTTCTCTTCTGCTTTCTGTTTTTGGCCATCTCTGTTAGTTAAGAGGAAAAATGTCTGTCTACAATTACCATACAAAGAGGAAAAAATGAAAATCTACCTTCCCCTACTATCCCACTAAATGTTCTTCAGTAAATAAAACATTTTTATACACCTGACTACGGATATACGCAAAGGCATAATCTTCTTCTCTAAGATTTTTTTTCCCTCTCAAAGTTTTATCAAGGTCCTCTAACTTTAAAACCCCGAAGATGCTTAAAAGTGATCCTAGAACCTATGGGATCCTAAAACCCATACCAGGAACAGTTAAGACTGGGATTTCAGGGAAGACTGAGCTACTAATTGAGAAGTCCAGCACTCTTTCCACTCAGCAATGAGGAGTGCTAGCTACCAGATCCTTTAGAAAACAGAGGAAGAAAAAGTGAGAAGACTAGATTTGGCTAGAGAAGGGAAGGAATTCAGGATGTGAATAAAATTAGGGACAGAGAAATCAGTAAAGTCACAATTGTATAATAATTTATAACTGCTTATAATATTCAGTGACTCTAAACTTAGAGATATTTAATGCCACTATTAAAAAAGACTAATGATCAGCCCAAACACCACTGTACTTTTTGTAAAGTGGTCAAACCTTGTATACTAGCAAAACTAAAATTTGGGCATTGATTTTTCTATCTAAAAAAAGAAATGAATGTTCGCTTCATAATTTCAAATATAGATGACATTCTCCTTCAATATCTTTCACAAATTGTAGCTTGCTTTCTCACTTTGTTTAAAGCATATTCTACCAAAAAGGTGCCTGTATTGCATTGATTTTTACCTATTATAAACAATCTAGAAAGTACTAACTAAGGGTTCTTTCGGGATGAAATATAATGGAAAGGATCTGCTATTATTATTATGAAGTACTACCCCATGCTATCAGTGAAATATTTAAAACACAGGTACTATAGACACTTGGATAGCCAGAAACAAAATTAGGGCAACTAAAGGGAGATAAATTTTTATAACCTTACACTGGTTAATTAGGTCATTGGAATGTCTTACCTAAGACATTATTACAGATTACTAGTACTATTATGGAATTTATATTAAAATACTCTAAATACTAGCTGTCTCAGGCACTTTTCACAATTTGGGTACAGGGTTCTCAGAATAGTCCTAGAGATCAACTAACTTCCTATCAGCTACCATGATTATCATCCTTAATGTTTCTAATAATGCTGGGGTTTCGTTGTTATTTGTAATATACTTGTGGAAGCAAAAGCATTTTGCACTAATCTCATTGATCTTACAGGGATAGTGGAGAAAGAATATAACCAATATATTAGATCTATGGTGATAGGAATGTTCTATTTCTTGATTGGGTGTTTGATACACAGGGGTATACATTTGTTAAAACTCATTGGATTGTACACTCGAGATCTGTGGCTTTAATAATATATAAATTTTCCTTTGATAAAAAATTTTAATAGGAAAAATAAAACACTGGCTAAAAAAGTTGATATACTGGTGTTTCTATTTGTATTCATTATTGTTTCACAATTTAAAAATATTAAAATACTATTTTTTTTAAAGATTTTATTTATTTATTCGACAGAGAGAGACAGCGAGAGAGGGAACACAAGCAAGGTGAGTGGGAGAGGGAGAAGCAGGCTCCCCACCGAGCAGGGAGCCCGATGTGGGGCTCAATCCCAGGACCCTGTGATCAGGACCTGAGCTGAAGGCAGACCGCTTAATGGCTGAGCCACCCAGGTGCCCTGAGAGAATCTTTAAGTAGACTCCGCACTGAGTGCAGAGCCCGATGCAAGGCTCGATCCTACAACCCAGAGAGCACGACCTGAGCCAAAACCAAAAGTCGGACACTTAACTGACTGTGCCATACAGGTGCCTCTAAAATGTTAATTTTAATATTAAAGATAACACTATTCTGTAACTCTCTTGCATGTAACTCTCGAGATTTAATGAAATATTTTCATGGCTGTTTCCCATCATTCCTTCAAATATCCTCATATTTTTCAGAATATAAAGTGAATTCCACCTCAAATATATTTTTGTCTGTTTATTAAAGTATGATTTACCTACATTAAAATGCACGGATCTTAAGTGTTCAGCTTGAGGAGATCTGACAATTGTATACTCTGATGCAACTACCACACAAGATACAGAACATTTCAACCATCTCCGGTTTCCTTGTACACCCTTCCACCCAATTTCTACTTTCTAGCCCATAGGCAACCACTTTCTAATTCCTATAATCATAGATACCTCTGCCTATCCTTGAACTTCATATAAATTAAGTATGTAACTTTTGGTTTTGGTTTCTTTTGTTCAACACGTTTTTGAGATCATCTACATTGTTGTATGCGGTAGTAGTGTGTTCCTTTTTATTGCTGAATAGTGCTCCTTTGTATAAATATACCAGAATTTGTTTTTCCACTCTCTGATTGAAAGAGATTTGGAATATTTCCAGTTTGGGGCTATTATGAATTAAGTTGCTAAAACCATTCTTGTAGGGGTGCCTGGGTGGCACAGTGGTAGGGCATCTGCCTTCGGCTCAGGATGTGATCCTGGCATTCTGGGATCGAGCCCCACATCAGGCTCCTCTGCTGGGAGACTGCTTCTCCCTCTCCCGCTCCCCCTGCTTGTGTTCCCTCTCTCGCTGGCTGTCTCTATCTCTGTCGAATAATAAAAAAAAAATCTTTAAAAACATTCTTGTAGATGTTGGGACGCCTGGGTGGCTCAGTCAGTTAAGCCTTGACTGCGGATTTCAGCTCAGGTCATGATCTCATGAGTCATGAAATCCAGCCCAGGTCAGGCTCCACAGACTCAGCTGGAAGTCTGCTTGAGATTCTCTCTTTCTCCGCTCCCTCCACTCACAAGCATGCTTTCCCTCTCTAGAATAAATAAATAAGTTTTTAAAAAAAATTCTTGTACAGGTCTTTTGTGGATATGTCATTTTATTTCTTTGGGAAAGCTAGGAATGGAATTGCTAGGTTATAGGATAGACAGAGATTTATACTCTCTATATAAAATAAAAGCTAGAGTTCTCCAAAATATTTGTGTCATTTTAAATTCCCATCAGTAAAAGAGAGTTCCAGCTGCTCCACATCCTTATCAATCTTTTGCACTGTTTTAGTCATTCTCATGTTTGTTTGTTTTTTTAGATTTATTTATTTATTTAAGAGGAAGAGCACTAGTGGCGGGGAGGGGAAAAGGGAGAAAGAGAAGAAGCAGACTCCCCACTGAGTGGGAGCCCAACACAGGGCTCAATCCCCAGACCCCAAGACCATGACCTGAGCCAAAGGCAGACACTGAAATGACTGAGCCACCCAGGTGCCCCCTCGTACTTTTTTTTTTTTTTTAAAGTAATCTCTACTCCCAACATAGGGCTGGAACTCAGGACCCTGAGATCAAGAGTTACAAGTTCTAAAACTTGAGCCAGCCAGGAGCCCCTAGAGCTGTTGTTTTTAAAAGCCATTCTGTTTTGCTATTTAGTTCTTCTAGTGGGTGGGAATGGTATTCATTTGTGGGTTTCATTTGTATTTCCAATGATAAATGATGTTGAACACTTTTTCATGTGCTAACTGTCCATTTAAATATTTTTTTGTGACATGTTGGTTCAAGTTTTTGTACATTTTTATTGTACTTTTTATTATTTATTTATATATTATAGACACAAGTCTTGTCAGATAGATGCATGGCAAATATTTTCTTCTCAATCCCTGACTTGCCTATTCATTTTCTTAATCATGTCTCTTGAGGAGCAAAAATTTTTAATTTTGATAAAGTCTACCTTAACCTTATCTTCTATAGTTAGTACCTTTTCTGTTGTATGAAATTTTGCCTACTTTAAGTCTCAAAGATAATATCTTATATTTCCTTCTTGAAGCTTGATGCTTTTAGTTTTTACTTTATGCCCATGACACTTCTTGAATTAATTTTTGTGTAACAAGTGAGATAAAGATAGAGATTATTTTTTATCCATATGGATATTTAAAAGACTTTCTTTGTTCCTATTAAATCAACCCAATATTTAAAAACATTTCATGGGCACCTGGGTGGCTCAGTTGGTTAAGGGTCTTGTGAGTTTGGCTCAGGATATAATCCTGGAGTCGTGGGATTGAGACCTACGTTGGGCTCCTTGCTCAGTGGGGAGTCTGCTTGGGATTCTCTCTCTCCCTCTCCATTTGCTCCTTCTCCCCCCTCAAATAAATAAATCTTTAAAAAAAAATGAAAACATTTCATAAATTTAGTCAACTGTTAAGATAATATGAACCAAAAAGAGTATTAGAAATTAGATTTTGCCAAATAGAATGAAGATTCATAAAGTGTTTAAGTAATTACACTACAGGAAAAACAGCTGTGTTATATGGAAGGAAGACTGGGCTCATGTAATAGTTTTGCTGTGTCCTAGCTGTGTGTGCTATTGCGGGTATACCACCTACTCTGAATTGTAGTTTCCTCATCCAATCTAGCATATCACTAGAATATTAATGCCTACATGACATGGAGGGCTTCTGAGCTTGAAGGAAGGAGGGCAAGGCAGTGGAGTTCACCTTTAAGAAGTCTGCCAAGGGCCTAGAATCTGTGTCCCCAGACCTGGTGGGGTACTCAGTATTGGGAGTGAGAGGTGGCCAAAGGAGAAGAACATGCAGAAGCACAGATGCAAATGAGACTGGTGCTACAACTGAACATCTAGGCCATTAAGCCAAGGAATGCATACTATTCCTGCCCAAGAAGTGCCACTTCTATCAGAGCATCAGCCAGATGATGGCCTCATATCCTGAAAGCCCAGCAGGACCCAACCTCAGAGAAAGCCAGCTTACTTTCAGGAGAAGGATGAGATTCACTGACCTGCCCTCCTCCCAGAGGCACAGAATTTAGTTATGGTGGGTAAATGACTATCCTTTTGCAATCAGAAAAGTTCAAGGAACAGGAAACAAATAGTAGAAAAAGCAGGATAGATAGGGTCAGTACAGGCAGCTAGTACTGCCATATTTCTTAGTCCAGGATCCCTAGCATCACCTCCTCTTCTCTCTTGGTGAGGGGAAGGAGTGAGGCAAAGGAACTCTAACACTGCTATTCAAACAAGGGCTTTCACGGAAAATCTCCCTAGAATATGCACACTGTACCTGAAACTCTACTCCCACAATCTTAAGCTTTTGAAAGTGGCCTGGATAGGGAAGTTGTTTTGAGAGAATATATGAGAAGAGTATATGTTCTGCTGTTGCTGGGTGAATTACTAATGTTAAGATGGCAAATTCCCAAACTTGATCTGTAATCCCTGTCAAAATTCCAAATGGCTCTTTTTCAGAAATGGACAAGGTGATCTTAAAATTCCTATGAAGTTGCAAGAGATACAGAATAGCAGAAGCAATTTTGAAAAGGAACAACAAAAGGAGGATTCACATTTCCTGATTTCAAATTTACAGTAATTATAACTTTATTTTGAAAACTTACAGTAATTAAGAAAGTGTGGTAGTGGCTGTAAGGACAGAGATGAATGGAGTCAACTTGAGAGTCCAGAAATAAATCCTTACGTTTACAGCTCATTGATTTTCAAGAAGGGTATCAATACCATTCAATGGGGGAAAGAATATCTTTTCAACAAATAGTGCTAGGACAACTGAATATACATGCCCCCACTCTCACATCATGTACAAAATTAACTTATTAGGTAATAGTTTCTTTGATATGACACCAGAAGTACATGTAATCAAAGAAGAAGTAAACTGGACTTCATCAAAATTGAAAACGTTTGTGCATCAAAGGGATGCTACCAAGAAAATGAAAAGACAACCCAGAGAATCTGTGATAAGGTGATAGTACTCAGCATACACAAAAGTAAAACCACAAAATCCTATTTAAAAATGGGTAACTAATTTGAGTGATATTTCTCCACAGAAAATATACAGATGGCCAATAAGCATGTGAAAAAATGCTCAACATTATCAAAGAAATGCAAATAACAACCACAATGAGATACTACTTCACACCTACTACAATCAAAGGCTAGAATCAAAGTCAGATAATAGCAAGGAGGATCTGGAGAAATTGGAACCCTCCTCATTCACCGGTGGGAATATAAAATGGTGCAGCTATTGTAGAAAAGATTTTGACAGTTTTTCACGAAGTTAAAGATAGAATTATCATGTAAACTAGCAATTCTACCCCTAAGTACCTAATCAAGAAAACTGAAACATGATTCAGCTATAAAAAGGAGTAAAGTACTGTTACATACAACAACATTGATGAAACACGCAAATGTTATGAAAGAAGCCAGTCACGAAAGGCCACAATATTGTATGATTCCATTTACATGCAATATCCAGGATGAGTAACTCCATAGAGACAGCAAGTAAATTAGTTGCCAGGGGATGAGAAGAGAAGGAAATTAGCACCACTTAACTGCTAAGAGACATGGGATTTTTTTTTGGGGGGGGTATGATAAAAATGCTCTGGAATCGGGGCGCCTGGGTGGCTCAGTCATTAGGCGTCTGCCTTCAGCTCAGGTCATCATCCCAGCATTCTGGGATTGAGCCCTCCGTCGGGCTCCCTGCTCAGTGGGAAGCCTGCTTCTCCCTCTCCCACTCCCCCTGCTTGTGTTCCCTCTCTCACTGACTCTCTCTCTGTAAAATAAATAAATAAAATCTTAAAAAAAAAAATGTTCTGGAATTGGATAGTGGTGATGGTTGTTCGACATACTGAGTATACTATAAACTACTGGTGTATACTTTAAAATGATCAATGTTATATGAATTATATCTCAATAAAAAATGCTGAAATTTAAAAAAGAAAACTATTAGAAAATACATGAGATAATTGGAAGATATGAACAAAGACTATCCATTTGATGGTTAAGGAATTATTATCAATTCTGAGAAATACTATTATAGTTTTAAAAAAGTCTTTATCTTTTAAAAATAATTATTGAAATATTTATGGATGATATTTCAGATTTGTTTCAAAATAATCTAATATGGGGTACTAAAGTATATATGGGAGTATAAGTGAACTAAGATTAGCCTTGTGTTAATAATTATCAAAGCTGGGTAATGAATAGGTAGTGCATTACCTTTGTCTCTCTGTTTGAAATTCTTCATAATAAAAAGGTAAAAAAAACCCCAACAACACTATAGTGTTTATTTCACTGTAGTGAAATAAAAGATCTAGGAAATAATCATCAATGAAAAAAAAACCACTGAAGAAAGATTAATGAGGAATTTTATTATTATGGGTGGATCAGGCTGATTAACGCCCAAACCCCAAAATCAGATCATTCTGTACTCTTGAGGGGATGCAATAGGAACTACACACACTACCTATGAGGTATTCTTATCAAAAATTTGAATCAGAATCTAATCAAGCCTCTAACTTTAACCACCAGTTCTATAGGAAATTTGAAGAATAGAGAAATCATCTGAAGGACACCACAAGAAATAAATCAATTAATTCCAGAATGTGGAATATACTTACAAAACAGATACCTCAATTTAAAAAACAAAACAAAACAAAACAAAAAGGTGAAGTTTAACAAGATTTAAAAAAACTTAGGATATATAAGAAAGATTACAATGTATAAGCCTTGTTTGGATCCTGACTTTAATAAGCCAACTATAAAAGGACATTTTGAAACAACCATGGAAATATGAATATGCACTGCGTAGAAGATATTATTAAGGAATTAGTATTAATTTTATAAGGATGATAATGGCACTGTGGTTATGAAAAAAAGTCATTATCTGTTAGAAATACATACTGAAGAATTTTCTGATGAAATGACATGTCTGGGATTTGTAAAACATGCCAGGAAAAAAATATACAGATATACACACACGTATATGTATACACACATACACACACATATGAAGCAAAATTAGCAAAATGTTAATAATCGTTGAACATGGAAGTTCATTGTATTATTCTATTTTGTTTATGTTTGAAAATTTCTGTAATAAAAAGGGAAGGAAGAAAGAAGGGAAGGAGAGGGAGGGAGGGAGAGAGGGAAGTAGATTTGAACCAAATCAGTAAGTAGGACTGCAGAATAAGAGCTACAAAATTTCCTAATGCCCTAACATTCAAAGTTCTTTCTAATTTCAGGAGTTGGCAGAAGCCTTGTCTCAGAGAGATAAGACAAGTTTAGGCCCTAGGAATAATCAGAGATGTCCTACCAATAGTAAGGGAGTAATCTAGCTGGCATCTGTGCCTAAATTAGCACACCTCCCCCACCTTCACCAACTTGTACTGCTATTCCTTCTAGCAGCAAGCCTACTGAGTTGGCCTTGGTAGGAAGTATGCTCCTTCCCTTCCTACCTGTAGCATCTGTTTCTTCCATTACTTCCCTGAGGTGGCCTGAACGAGACTATATACGTGATTAGGTAGCTAGTTGTCCCTATAAATTCATCTGAATTGCCACTGGCAGCAGTTTGTAATAAATTCATCTTCATTTCTGAAAATTCATCTAAAAACAGTGCTTGGAGGACAATAACTTGAGCAGCTCAAATATTGTAGGTGATGAAAAACTGGAACATTCTTTACTCCTCACTACCCCTCAACAATTTGGGAGGTTCAGCAAATGATGGTACTTGAGTATACATTCCAGATATTAAAGGAAGGTCACAGGGGATGATTCATACCTCTGTTTTGTCCATAAGGGGACTCATAAGGAAAATGACTTTTGCAGACTTGCCCTAACATCATGGAGCATTAATTTCCATGAAGGTCTGTAGCTGCTTTGGGAACACTGGGATTTGGGAGTTTTTGAACATCTCTGGGAGAGGAAATAGCAGATTAGAATGAATAGGCTCCACTTTAACTAACTGGTATGTAAGGGCCATCTCCTTTCTGTGGATATCAGTCTTCCTTCAGTATCATATTGGTAAGGCAAAATGACCATAAAGTTAACTACTAGTTCCTCTGCAGTTTTCCAGCAATTAGGTACTCCTGGAATTATAGGTATGTCTTGAATGTCTGATTATCCTTTGCATGGGCTAAGGCAGCCTCATTGCCACGTGGGTGGACTTGTGGAGCCAGGCTGCTTTAGGGCTAAGTTGTTACTGGAATGGATGGAAGCATAAATGTAGCAATGGAGAGAATCCTAGACTTAGCACCAGAATGAAAGCTGCCAGTTCTAAGATGTGAATATAGAGCTGCCAACAAATAATGAGGCAAGATTACAAAAGCAGAAATTACCAGAAATAGGTCAGAAAATAGAAGAGAAATGTTGAAGAAAGGCCCAGGCTAGATGCTAGAACCTGCAGTTAGCAGGGAGTGGCCATATGATACTAAGCTAAGTCAAACTAAGTCCCCTTGGTTTAAAGGTACAGAATTGGGCCAAACATAACAATGTATTTTTTTAATATAGGATATTAGCTGTAGCACTGGCTACCTTGACATATCCTAATATGAAGTAAAAATGGATTGTAAGCCTGCCATGATGACAATTGTATTTCATGAAGAGGATGAATTCCTAAATGGCCAGTCTCTGTTATTCAAATAATGTTACTGTTTCCCAAAGAACAGTTTGGGGGCAGGAAAGAACAGTATTTCATTTCAAGCTGGACTACTCATCTACCAAAATACCATTCTGACCAAAGAAACAGATGCAGAATTACAGTCACAGCTGCATTCTGTATAGAACAAGTTGGATAATGGTACTCTAAATTGCTAATTACACTGCTAATGATTTTTTTAGTGGCATTGCATTATTTTGCCACTTTTGTTTAAATTTTTTAAAAAAGCATCTAAGAAGTTTTAAAAATGGTAAATTGTTAAATTATCAGTGAGTTTTACAAACAGAAATTCCATATAACATCCATTTCTTGAAATGGCATTCTCATGTGGGATTTTGTAGGAGCACCATTCATTGACTAGCTATTTGTTTTAATTTATTTTCTCATCAATTTACTTGCATTTAAGATTACTGAGGCCATAAGTACCTCAATATTAGTATTTGTATCTAGCTCCATAATTGGTATGAAAAGATAATAAACCAACATATGTCATGATATGCTGACACTGGGAAGGTACTATGACTAGACTTACAAAAAATAATAGCAATAGTACATTTTTATTTTTATTGTGGCAACCACGGTGAAATTTATTACAGTGTTAGTATTTCATTGTTTAATTATGCCAGCATAGCTGAGGGAGGTAATTACATTTTTGATATAAAAATGCTGTTAATGTTTTTATTTCAATTTAGCAGATTATAGAATACAGATGAAAGCATTGCCATTGTTCCATATTGTTTCTTGTGCATTTAAGTGGCAGAATATTTTTTCCACAATAGTAAATTCATTTCTACTGAATTATTTTATTAAGGTTTCTAAATAATGTGCCTCTTAAATGAAAACCTCAATCTGGTCAGGAACTTCCATACATGATATTTATAAAAAACATTACATATAGAAAATGGTGTACCAATTACAATTACATCACAATGTTTTTTGAAATTTTTTCTATTTATTAAGGTAAATTTGCTGTTAGAAAATTAAAAATATATACTTGCTATGCAATTACAAATTCATAGGTAAATACTTACATTTGCTTCTAACAGATGATCCAATTTCAGTGATCTCTTAACACTGCAAACAAAATATTTAAAGAGATCTTAAATTTACATGCTTTAAGTAGCCAAATACTTAAGAGTAATAAATATAAACAAAGATTCTGAGTTACTTTTGCCAATGAAAGCAGAATACCATATGAAGAAAGCAAAGCAATTTTCATGATGATGAAACTGGATTTTTTAGTAGCATATTTCAATATGGAATAATTATTCAAATGGATTTTTTATATATGGTTTCATATACATGCACTCTTGTACAATTCAAGCATTAAAGTCATATTATGAAATAATCTTAATAAAAATCAATATATTTGTGTTTTAAAATATCACTAATGAAAAATTAAGCATAAGGACAAAATAATTTACACACCCTTAATGGAGTTGTTGAAAGTATATTATTTGCAGAAATAATGCACTAGGTATTAAAATAAAGGTATGAACAAGGTGAAAAAAGTTTTGTACATTATTCTAGCTTTAAACATGATTCAGTGCTACCAGACTATGACTTAACTGAGGAACAGATGCTCTATGTCTTTATAAGTCCCCAATCCATAAGAAACTATTTTTTGTCTCCCTCACTAAACTGATTCAGGAACATGCCAGGCTCTCTCTGTGCAAAATCTGTTCTGCTAAACTGGATGCCCAGCTGTTGGTGACAATGCTTAGAAAGGAAAGCTGAATATTTATAATACTTTATTTCGTACAGCTGTCTTCTAAAGAGCAGTCATCAACATTTTATTGAATGCAGACTAAATGCTCAAAGGAGAAAAAGGTCAATATAAATTAAAACTAGTTTTCCCAGTGACAAATGCAATGTTAAAAGTACTTTCTTGATCCCTGAGAAACAGAAATTACGTTATTTAAAATATTAGAGAATTTGAGCATAAAGGAAAAAAAGAAAGAAAGAAACAAAGAGGTCTGTATTGTAAAGGTTGTAGTAGAAAAAACAAAAAAAATTTTTATACATATTAGAAAATGACTATTGGGGCGCCTGGGTGGCACAGCGGTTAGGCGTCTGCCTTCGGCTCAGGGCGTGATCACGGCGTTCTGGGATCGAGCCCCACATCAGGCTCCTCCGCTATGAGCCTGCTTCTTCCTCTCCCACTCCCCCTGCTTGTGTTCCCTCTCTCGCTGGCTGTCTATCTCTGTCAAATAAATAAATAAAATCTTAAAAAAAAAAAAAATGACTATTGACAAATAACTATTGACTTTTTTTCTTTTTAAAAAGATTTTATTTATTTATTTGACAGAGAAAGACAGCGAGAGAAGGAACACAAGCAAGGGGAGTGTGAGAGGGAGAAGCAGGCTTCCCGCCAAGCAGGGAGCCAGATGTGGGGCTCGATCCCAGGACCCTGGGATCATGACCTGAGCCGAGGGCAAATGCTTAACGACTGAGCCACCCAGGCGCCCCTTTTTTTGTCTGACTACTGACTTTCAAACAAGTGACAAGAACAAGAAAAAACAGAAGAGATGGACAATTTACAAACATTATGGAGTAGTAAATATTAAATACAAAAATTTAATCTATCAAAAAAGGGCTCACTTAATTTTGTTATTATATCTACATTAGCTTATCACATAACTTTATTTCTTGAGATTAAATCGCTTTGAAAAATTACTTGTATCTTTTAGAAGTCCACTTGAAATCAAATTAATGTGAATTCTCAATGAAGCAAGAAGAGAATAGCGGTATGAACAAATAAAAATGGCAGATGATCCAAAAAAAGTATATATATTTAGTTTTGGAATATATAGTACTATTCAGGTATATGAGATATTTTTGGTATTTTATAAAGTTTCAAAAGTAGAAATCAAAAACTAAATTACACAGCACAGTGCTTTTTATCCTGTTTTTAAATGCTAAGATGTAATACTCCCTATTAGAAGGAAACAAATCCCACCTTGATATTGTTCAAAATATTACTTATTGATGATTAATTCTTAGAGAAAGTAACTAAATGTTTGGATTTAAAAGATTTCAGGTTTAGGTCCTAGGGTTGATCTAAGAAGCTCAAGAAATATATAAAAGTAAACAAGTAAATGAGCTGGGTTAGACTGTTATTTCCCACTTTAACAGTTTAGTGAGAATCTAAAAACATGAATTATTGTAGGTGATATGGTTTTCAGATAATTTAGGTATATAAACTAAAATCTAGTAATATTTACAAGAATCATGAAAAGATTTAATAGATGAGACTAGGCAAAATCTAAGAAATCACTTAGTTCATCCAATATGGAAGAACTGGTGTGATGTGCCCACTGTCACACAGCTTGAAGGGCAGAAACTCATATCTCAGGTCCTGGGCACAACAAATCTTTGTTGAATTGAGGGGGAGGAGTTAAGGAAGAGGTAAAGAACAGGAAACCTTCTAGAGGATTTTATGACAACGTATTAGAACTAGGCCCACTGCCAAAGCATGTTATTAAGTTAAGCACATATTATACGCTTTTACTTTTTTTATCCACTCTTTTAACCACAAACAACTGTAATAGAAGCATGTAATTATGTTACATGGAAGAGGATGATGTTAATAGGAACAGAAAGGAAGAGATGGTTGAAACATTCATCATAAAGGAAGAACAGACAAAACTTGATTAGATATACGGGATAAATATTTTCCTATTTACTCGTTATTGGAATTAGTTGGCAATTAAAAGTGAAATATCTCTGGTAGTTCTGTGAAGTTACAAGCAGTTTTAGGGGCTACTACTTTGTTTTAAAAAAATGGGATATGCCAAAAAGGACTCAAATAGACATTTCTCCAAAGAAGATGTACTACTGGACAATAAACATATGAAAAAATGTTCAACATCCCTAATATTAGGAAAATGCAAATCAGAACCACAAAGATATACCATTTTACAACCATTAGGATGTCTATTATAAAAAAAAAAAAAACCAACCACAACAAAACAGAAAAAACAGAAAATGTTGGCTAGGATATGGAGAACTGGAATGTTCGTGCACTGCTGGTGGGACTGTAAAATGGTACAGCTGCTGTGAAAAACAGTTTGGCAGTTCCTCAAAAAATTACATGTAGAATTGCCATATAATTCAGCAATTCCACTTCTGGGTATATATCCAAAAGAACTGAAAGCAGAGACACAAACAGGTATTTGTACACCCATGTTCATAGCAGCATTATTTCCAATAGCCAAAATGTGAAAACAATGCAAGTGCCCATTGACTGGTAAATGAGTAAACAAAATGTAATACAGATATACAATGGTTTATTATTCAGCCTTAAAAAGGAAAGAAATTCTGACACATGCTACAAGACAGATGAACCTTGAAGATATTATGCTAAGTGAAATAAGCCAATATCAAAAGGACAAATACTGTATGATCCACTCATATGAGGTACTTAAAGTAGTCAAATTCATAAACACAGAAAACAGTGGTTGCCAAGGGCTGAGAGGAAGAGTGAATAGGGAGTTACTGCTTGATAGGTATAAAATTTCAGTTTTGCAAGATGGAAAAAGTTTTGGAGATAGATGATGGTGATAGTTGCATAAGGTGAATGTACTTAATGTCACAGAACTGTTCACTTAATGATTAAATGTAAACTTTAAGGATGCCTGAGTGGTTTAGTCGGTTAAGCATCCAACTCTTGATTTTGGCTCAGGTCATGATCTCAGAGTCATATGATCGAGCTCCATGTTGGGCTAGGCACTCAGTGCAGAGTCTGCTTGAGATTCGCTCTCCCCCTTTCCCTCTGCTCCTCCCCCTGCTCATGAGCACTCTCTAATAAAAATTTAAAAAATCTTGTAAAAAAACAGTAAGCTTTATAAAAATGAAAAATAAACAAGAGGTAAACTTTGTTATGTATGTTTTACTACAATTTATAATAGAAAATTTTTAAAAAAGATTTATTTGAGAGAGAGAAGAGAGAACATAAGCAGGGAGGAGGGGCACAGGGAGAGGGAGAAGCAGACCCCTCCCCCCACCCCGGCAGAGCAGGGAGCCTGACTTGGGGCTCGATCCCAGGACCCTGGGATCATGACCTGAGCCAAAGGCAGACACTTAACCAACTGAGTCACCCAGGCACGGCTTCAGTTTTGCAAGATGGAAAAAGTTTTAGAGATAGATGATGGTGACAGTTGCACAAGGGGAATGTACTTAATGTCATAGAACTGTACACCTAATGATTAAAATGTAAACTTTAGGGGCACCTGGATGGCTCAGGTCATGATTCCAGAGTCCTGGGATCAAGTCCTGTGACGGGCTCCCTGCTCTGCAGGAAGTCTGCTTCTCCCTCTGCCCCTCCCCCCACTCATTCTCTTAATCTCTCTCTCTCTCAAATAAATAAAATCTTTTAAAAAATAAATAATTTTTTAAATGGGCACTTATCTACTGTATCCTAATTTCCTCCCTCCTACTGGTAATCTTTTTTTTTTTTTTTAAAGATTTTATTTATTTATTTGACAGAGATAGAGACAGCCAGCAAGGGAGGGAACACAAGCAGGGGGAGTGGGAGAGGAAGAAGCAGGCTCATAGCGGAGGAGCCTGATGTGGGGCTCGATCCCATAATGCCGGGATCACGCCATGAGCCGAAGGCAGACGCTTAACCGCTGTGCCACCCAGGCGCCCCTCCTACTGGTAATCTTATTACCTCTGCAGATTACTTCCCACTTCCAACTTAACCCAAATTTACACCTATGTCCATAATTTAACTCCCGTGCTTCATTTTTAGGTGTACTAAGTTTAGATTCATTGGGATGAAAATTCTGGTTGCTACCAGTATTTTGCTCTTGAGAATTTAGGAAAGACAAATACATTTGACATGCAATTTCATATCAAGAGGAATAAAAAGTAACTATGTTTGTAGGATTAGTCATATTACTAAGACTATCCTGCTCTATTTTATTTATCACATGGTAGTATCCTGAATAGGATTCTCTGATGCTATCAGAACAGAACAAGTTTCATTATACAACATTACTAACACTGGTGACAATATAAAAGAAATTACTCTAGAAAAAAATGAACTTTCATTTGATTTCTAATTTAAGAATGAGGAACAACACCTCAAAAAGCACAAAATTACATGCTTTGAGCTTCTCTTTAATTTTTTTTTTTTTTTTTTGAGAGAGAGAGTGCAAGTGAGAAGAGGGGACAGAATCTCAAGCAGGTTCCATGCTCAGTGCAGAGCCTGATGTGGAGCTCAATCTCACGACCCCAAGATCATGACCTGAGCAGAAATCAAGAGTCAGACACCCAAATGACTGAGCCACCCCAATGCCACTTTGAGTTTCTCTTTAAAACACTGGATTAAATATAATTTTGAATAGCAGGGCTGAGGGTAAGAGTGTGTGTGTGTGGGGAGATAGATAAACTTGGTAAACCAGATAAGACTCAGAGGGCCTTGATGCTATGCCAAATTCCTCCCCTAAGTTTGGGGAAATCACATAAACTCACTAAGCTTCATAAAGTTGATAATAATACTGGCCTGTAAACTAGTAGGGAATTTCTGAATGGAAGATAAAAATATCACTTACAACGTCAGTGATTCCATTTACTTCTCACTATAATGGTGATGACAATATTGCAAGAGTATTTAAAGGACTGAGTATACTTGTGAAATGCTTAGAAATCCTTTGATGAAAGGCAATGACCAAATTCACATCCCATAGGACTCCTCTGGTGTAAACTGAGATACCTGAAATGATTAGTTTCCATTCTATGTATGAGAATGAGAAAAGAAGGGAGAAGAATCTTCTATATCCTTTTTATCCTTTTTATATTCTCCCTTTCATTCAAGCCTTTTGTGTTCTTTCAAGTGCTCTTTTGTGTTCAACATTCATGGTGGTCATACAATAATTCACTATCACGTATGGGTGAGTAGAGAGAAATACTGTTACATGTAGAAATATGGTCATCATGTGAAAGCACCTAAATAAATAATCAATCATCTGTTATTCTTCATGATAAAACTGGCCAAAACCTTAAGCAGTTATTGGGCAACAGATGCTTTTTTGTGTCAAAAGCTTCCTCATTAAAAGGTTAATAGAGAATTAGCTAAACAATTCTTACAGAAGTAAAGGGATATATTTGGGAATACTGACCCCAGAAGATAAATAAATAGAGGTGAGATGGTCACTGGGCAAAATAAAATGAGAAATGCTGTAAGATAATTTCATTCTTAAATGAGTATTCTCAAAAATGAACACTAATATTACTATTTCCTCCTGTGAGAAGCTTATGTATATCACACACACACACACTCACACACACACATATATGTATATATATATAAAGGACATAAGTTAAATCCTTTTAAAATTTATCAAAAGAGGCCAAAAAGTTTTATCAGGGGCCAAAAGTTTTAAATATGGGAAACGGGTGATATTTTACATATTTTTTGTGTGTATTATATTTTATAGCATAAAAATTAATAAATTTACATTGATGTCTACCCTCCCCTTGAGAATCTAGCACAATCATCTCTAAGTTTTCCCTAACACAGTCCGCATTGCATTAAGGATCTTTCTACTCTATAGCACTATAGCACTTGTGTATGCCCCTCTCACAAAACTTATCACACTGAAATAGTCTATTCATATGTTCGTCTTTCCTCCCTGGACTAGGATATTTATATCATTAGCACCTTCTCTGTTGAGTGGTAGGTTAAACATCCTTGTTAAACTATCTTTCCCACAACAATTAAAATTCCCAGCAAATACAATATCTGTACATATTTGAATCCCCAAAGCCTGACAGTGATGGACACGAAAGTGTTACATAAATTAATGATTTATTTAATTAATTGTACTTATTTTTAACTTAAAAATTCAGTCTCAAATTGAGGAATATATTTAATTCCTTTAATTTTTTATGATCCTTCAATTCTGTTTAAGGTAGTTTCAATACAGGTTCCCAAAAGATGTCATATTAACGGTCTTATCTCTAAGGTAGTATCTTCTATGGATCTATGTCTTAACAGTTCTGGAAAAATCTAAACCATAATCTTTCCAAATATCGACTTTCCTTCATTCTTCTTCTCTAGACTTCATCTAGAAGTAATTTTAGACTTCCTAGTTCCATTTTCTGTATCTCTAAACTCTTATTTCTTAGCATTTCTTGTCTCTGTAGTGCATGTGGGCAATTTCTTCAGCTCTATCTTCCGGTTGTCTAATTCTTTCTTCAATTGTATCTAATTTACCGTTTAATCCACCCATTGGTATTTTTTTTAAAACAATTTGATGAGTTTTGGGGGGTAACTTTTAATTTTTACTCAATTTTAAGCTAAAAAAAACCAAACTTCTAGGAGTAAGAGTTCTTATCTTTTACCCAGACTTATCACTTGTTTACATTTTGTCCTATTTATCATTCTCTTTTTCTAGTTCTTTCTTGACTTACAGTGGGTTATGCCCTAATAAACCCATCTAAGTTGAAAATATCTCAAGTTGAAAATGTAATTAATACGCCTAACCTACAAAATATAGCAAGGCCTAGCCTATCTCACAACACATTCACAACACTTACATTAACCTATAGTTGGGCAAAATCATCTAAGGCAAAGCCTATTTTACAATAAGGTACTGAACATCTCATGTAATTTACTGAATACTATACTAAAAGTGAAAACAGAATGGTTATATGGGTACAGAATGGTTTTAAGTGTATCGGTTTTTCACCCTCACAACTGGGTGGAGCTGACTGGGAGCTGTGGCTCACTGCCACTGCCTAGCACCACAAGAGACTATTGTATTACGTATCACTAGCCAGGAAAAAATCACAGATTTTTTTAAATGTACATATAAAGATACACAGAGCTAGAACAGAAAATACACTTCTATCTCTCTATCTTTATATGTATATTTAAAAAATCTGTGATTTCATATTGATAACTCCAATGCCAAGCCAACATATTTTAAATTCCTCTATCCAATAATGAAAACTTAGCTCCTATTATCTGCAAAACACTTATCATTTGCTCAAGCCTAGAATACATAGAAAGCAGTTTCAGAAGTGCTAACCCAGACCCCTGTGCAAAGCAAATCTATTTACTAAGATTCAGTATTCACATAATAATGTTAACTGTAAAATGTACACAGTCATTCTACCAGGTGTTAATCAGTATTTCAATATAGTTTTAATCTGTATTTCCCTGATGACTAACAAAATGCTTCCTTGCCATTTATGTAACTTTTTTTAAAGTATTGGTTCAAGTTTTTGAACTATTATTTTAATAAGTTTTACTGTTTACTTAGGTTACTGTTTTACTCTTGAGTTATAAGACTTCTTTATATATTCTAAATTGTTTAAAATATGTCTTATAAATATTTTCTCCTGCTCAGTGGCTTGACAATTCATTTTTTGAAACAATTTTTTTTTAAAGTAATCTTTATACCCAACGTGGGGCTCAAACACACAACCCTGAGATTAGAGAGTCGCATGCTCTACTGACTAAGACAGGCAGGTGCCCTGACAATTCATTTAAAAATTTTTTTATTTTTACTTTAATTCCAGTTAAGTTAACATAGTGTTATATTAGTTTCAGGTGTACAATATAGTGATTCAACAATTCCATACGTTACTCAGTGCTCATGAAGATGAGTGTACTTTTAATCCCTTTCACCTATTTCACCCATGTCTCCACCCACGTCCCTCTGGAAACCATCAGTTTGCTCTCTATAGTTAAGAGTCTGTTTTTTGGTTTGGCTCGCTCCCTTTTTTACCCTTTGTTTCTTGAATTCCAAATATGAGTGAAATCATATGGTGTTTTTCTCTGACTTATTTCTCTTAGCATTATACTCTCTAGCTCCTTCCGTGTTGTTGCAAATGGCAAGATTTAATTCTCTTTTATGGCTAAATAATATTCCGTGTGTGTGTGTATGTCTATTTGGCTATTGTAAATAATGCTGCAATAAACAACAAACACAGGGGTGCATATATCCTTTTGAATTAGTGCTTTTGTTTGGGTAAATGCCTAGTAGTGTGATTGATCATAGGGTATTCTAGTTTTAATTTTTTGAGGAACCTACATACTGTTTTCCAGAGTGGCTGGACCAGTTTGCATTTCCACCAACAATGCAAAAGGGTTCCTTTTTCTCCCTCTCCTCATCAACACCTGTTTGCATTTTTTATTTTAGCCATATTGATAGGTGTGAGATGGTATCTCATTGTAGTTTTAATTTCATTTCCTTGATAATGAGTGATGTCAAGCACCTTTTCATGTGTCTGTTGGTCATCTGCATGTCTTCTTTGGAGAAATGTCTGTTCATGTCTTCTGCCCATTTTTAAATTGGATTATTTGGGGGTTTTTTGGTATTGCATTGTATAAGTTTTTATACATTTTGGGTACTAACCCTTTATTGGTTATGTCATTTGCAAATATCTTCTCCCATTCAGTAGGTTTTCTTTTAGTTTTGTTGACTGTTTCCTTTGTTGTGCAGAATCTTTTAATTTTGATGTAGTCCCAATAATTTATTTTTGCTTTTGTTCCCCTTGTCTCAGGAGACAGGTCTAGAAAAATGTTGCTACCACCAATTGCAGAGAAATTGCCTGCGCTCTCTTCTAGGATTTTTATGGTTTCAGGTTTCATGTTTAGGTCCTTAATCCATTTTGAGTTTATTTTCATCTATGGTGTAAGAAAGTGGTCCAGTTTCATTCTTTTGCATGTAGCTGTACAGCTTTCCCAACACTGTTTGTTGAAGACACTCTTTTTCCCATCGCATATTCTTGCCTCCTTAGTAGAATATTAATTGACCACATAATCATGGGTTTGTTTCTGGGTTTTCTATCTTGTTCCATTGTTCTATGTGTCTATTTTTGTGTCAGTACCATACTGTTTTGATTACAACAGCCTTGTAGCATAACTTGAAATCTGGAATTGTAATACTTCCAGCTTTTGATAATTCATTTTCTTAACTGTGTCCTTTGATGAGCAGTTCAAAATTTAGATGAAGTCTAACCTATAATTTTTTTTCTTTTATGGTTATTGGTTTTTGTATCTTGCCTGAAATTTTACCTACCCCATCTCATATACTTCCTTCAGAAACTTTACCTTTTACATATAGGACTATGCTATATTTCAAATCAATTTTTGTATATGGTATAAGGTAGAAGTTGAGGTTGTTTCATTTATTCTTCTGTATGGTATCCCAAAATCATTTGGATGCTTCTTTCCCCACTCAATTGCTTTGGCACCTTTGTGGGTCCATTTCTGGACTTTGGATTCTCTTCCATTTTATCTATTTGTCCTTATGCCCAAAACACATTGAATTCAGAAACACTTTATAGGAAGTTAGTTAGTATATGTACTCCAACTTCATTCTTCTTTTTCAAGATTATTTTCTTATAAGTCCTTTGCTTTTTCATAAAAATTTTGAAATCAGTTTTTCTATTCCTATACAATGTTCACTGGGATTGACAGGAAATGCACTGAATCTAAAGATCAACTGGGGAGAACTAACAATTTAACATTATTGAGACTTTACACCCATAAACATGTCCCTATTTAGATCTTTATTTTCTCTAAGCAACATGTTGTAATCTTCAATGTAGAAATCTTAAGTGTCTTCTAGTTAAACTTCTTTTATGTAGTTTTAAAATGTGATTGTATATGGAAAAACTTAAGCTTCATTTCCAGGTGTTTCTTGCTAAAATGTAGAAATAGAATTGATTTTTGTATATTGACTGTGTGATCTGCATCTCTGCTAAATAGCTCTAATAACTGTTTTACAAATTCCTTAGGATTTTCCATGTTCATGACAATATCACCAGCAAATCATCAATTTTACTTTCTCCTTTCCAACATTTACACATTTCCTTCCTTTCTAGTACTTTGTTAGATAGAAGTAGTGGGAGGATACATCTTGCCTTATTCCTAATCTTAGAATAAGTGTTCAGTGCTGAGTATTGTATGTGTAGGTTTTTCATAGAATAAGTTCCCTTTCTACTTCCAGTGTGCTGAGTTTTTATTTTATCACGAATGAGTGTGCTCTTTGTACAACTATTAATATGATCTCCTTTATTCTCTGTTTGAAAGATATTGATTTTAAAATAACAGAACAATTTGCATTCTTGAGATAAGCCCCACTTGGACATAATGTATTGTCCCTTTTACATGTTGAATTAGATTTGCTAATCTTTTTTTTTCTTTAAAGATTTTTATTTATTTATTTGAGAGGGAGAGAGAGAGAGAGAGAGAGCACGTGTGCAAGAATGCCAGAGCAGGAGGAGGGAGAAGAAGACTCCCTGCTGAGCAGGGAGCCTGACGTGGGGCTCAATCCCAGGATGCTGGGATAATGACCTGAGCAGAAGGCAGACGCTTAACTGACTAAACTACCCAGGCACCCCTAGATTTGCAAATCTTTTGTTAAGGATTTTTGATTCCATGTTCATGAAATACATTGGTCAGCAATATTTTAATAATTCTTTTACCATATTTTGGTATTAGGTTAGGTAGTATCAGTGTTATGAGGATTAAATGAGTTGGGATATATATATATATTAAATATATATATTACATATGTAAGTTGTATATAAATTATAAAAGTATATATAAAAATACAACTTAAAATGTATATATATATAAAGTCTATGTGTAGACTTTAAATCTAGTCTGATATTCTCTACCTTTTCATTACGGTCTTTACTCAACTTAAAGTTACTATTTTGGAACCAGGTTGTTCCTGCTGAAACTGTGCTGTTTAGGCATTTTTCTTTTTTGCTCTAGAAAAAAATATTTTAAGAAATGGGATCTCAGTCATCAAAATGATTTGAGGGTACCCCACCTCTCCCCCTCACGTCTGGGACCCCAGCTAGTTTTATGTTTAAAAGCTACGGTCCTTCCTTAAATGAAATGACTTACCAAAAGTAATTTAGAACTTTAGTGGCCATTATGGGAAACTTTCTCTCTCTCCAAACTTAACTTTTCTCAAAACTGAATTGGACAGCCACAGCTCTAAAATTGTCAAAACTTAACGGGATGTCTATTTTGATCAGTATTTTGAAGCTTCCGCAAGTTATTGGGAATCTAAAATTGCCTCTCTGCAAAATACAATTTCTAGACTAACTGAAGTAAACAAAGAAAGAGAGAAATCAGAGCTTCTGAAGCCTCTTTTCTGCCTTCCCCATCTTCTTTGTATTAGGATGTGTGGCAGATGTCCTGTGCTCAGGCTCTACCTCTGGTGCCATTTTTCTTGGCACCATCACCACCTCCCCATTTGTCCCCCATTCTAATCCTTTCACCAAACTTCCCCTTTCCTCCAAATCTTTCCCCTACTCTCCTGAACCTATTAAAACCTGCCCCTTTAAAGCTAAGTCTTCTGAGGATCCTAATAAATCTCAAATTTCTTACGCTCTATGGACTAAGGCCAAATTACAAGCTGTAAAGTTTCCTAAAGTGACTGAGGACACCAATGGGTTTGATGACAAACTCAACACCTAGAAGACCAGAATTTTCTTAAAAGACAGTTTGGTGTTAAGTGTAGTAATTATGTACATGTTTGTCAGGCTTTTGTGTACAAGCCTGAATTTTGTTTCAATTAGCAGGCTTAGGAAAAGCTACTATAATTGCTTGGTGGAGATTTCCAGAAATTGTTCTAGCATCTTGCCAAAGATTGGTGTCTGTTTCTTTAAATTCCTTTTAGGATGTCTTCACTGGGCTAGTTTCATCCAACGTTTGGCCAGGTCCTCACACAAGCAGAGGACTACCTAATAGAAATCTGAGAAAACAGGTTGGTAAGGTTAAATACCTTGGCCACCCTTTAGATGGTGAATC